>NC_091171.1:48145576-48155576 GCF_040958095.1 Procambarus clarkii
TAAGAGGGTGTTCTGGAAACTGGGACATGCTGGAGGTGTGACGGAGACTTCTGACACGGATGAAAAACTTTCTACCTGTTTCTAACTGGCAGACAGTTCTTGCACCAGTAATGTTCATCGTCTACATAAACGATCTACCAGAAGGAATACAGAATTACTTGAGCATGTCTGTGGATGATGCTAAGATACTGGGAAGATAGGAGGCGCAGATGATTGTAATGCCCTTCAAATTGATCTAGATAAAATAAGTGCTTGGAGCGTAAAGTGGCAAAGTGAATAAATGCCATGTTATGGAATGTGGAATCTGAGAAAATGGACCACATACATCTTACAAATTATGTGGAAAGGAATTACAGAACTCTAATAAAGAACAAGATCTAGGGGTGGTTTTGGATTGGATAGTAAGCTGTCACCAGAGGAACATAAAAAGAACATTGTAAGAGGAGCGCATGCGTCGCTTTCTAATTTCAAACTTGCTTTTAATTATATGGATGGTGAAATAGTAAAGTGACTGTTCATGACTTTTGTGAGACCCAAATTGGAATATGCAGCAGTTGTATGGTGCCCAAATCTCAAGAAGCACAGCAATAAACTGGAAAAGTTGAATAGGCATGCTACAAAATGGCTTCCGGAACTGAAAAACTAAGAGTTACGAGGAGAGACTACAGACATTAAACATGCCAAAACAAGAAGATAGAAGAAAAGGAGGTGATATGATCACCACATACAAAATATTAACAGGAATCGACCAAAGTAGGAATTCGTAAAATCAGCAACATCAGGAACAAGATGACACAGATTCAAGATATAGAAACAAAGGTGCCGAAAAAATGTTTGCAAAAGGAAACTTTCTAACGGAGTAGTAGACGGTTGGAACAAGCTAAGTGAGAAGGTGGTGAAGGCCAAGACCGTCAGTAATATCAAAGAATTAAACAACAAAGAGTACTAAGAGGACGGGACACCACGAGCGTAGCTCTCATCCTGTAACGACATTTAGGTAATTACACATACACAGTTCACTATATCTTGAGTCTGGCTTGACACAGCTGAATAACGCAGTCTTCAGAGTAGTTCAAAACCATAACACATACAGAGTTCACTATACCTTGCGTGCTCTTCAAGCAGAATTGGTTGCCATAATCCTCGAACGAGTATATGAATCCAAAGTTGACACGCTAATTGTAAGTGACTATTTGTCATCCTAAACTGCACTCAGCTCCCCAAGGCATAACTGTGACGTGCTTGTATCTGAAGCTAGACACAGATATAATGAAATAATCAATGATGGAGTCAGAGTTTGTCTCCTGTGAATTACTTCCCATATTAGTCTCCGAATGCTTGATAGAACTGATGAGTTAGCCAAAACGTTTGCTCGTAAAGAGGGAATTGATTACCATCTTGGACTGCCTTTGAGCAGCCTGAGGGCAGTAATATTTCGAGAACATCAACAAAATCTCGTAGACTTGAGACAAAGTGGAATTCACACCCTTTTACTCCATCCATCATCATTCTATTATGCAGGAATAACAGCACGTCTATGGGTCATCCAGTAAGGTCAGCAGATTTCTAGATGGTACCACTGCTAGGCTTAGGCTCGGCTACAAGTACCTCTGGGAGTTTGTAACATCTGCCGATGTAGATTTGACTAAATGTAAGCTCTGTCAACTTTTCGCATACTTTGCGTCATTATATAATGGAATGTGAAAACATCGCGAAATTCAGAGATAACAATGGTGTCTAAGAAATGTGTAAGTACTTCATTCATAATGATGCACTGCCAGGAACCTTAGCGAAGTATCCACAATTTGCTTACTGTAGGTGCAGCCTGCACATGACTGTAAAGCTGCCGCCCAGTTGGGTGGGTGTGGAGCACATGACTGTAAAGCTGCCGCCCAGTTGGGTGGGTGTGGAGCAAGACTAGTAACTGTGTGACTCACCATAGCTGTAAAGTGCCTTGTAACGTGACTGTTTTGAGTATCTTGTTGAATTGCTTGTGACAAAAATTATATAGTATTGTTATGTATATATACATACATGTGTATGTAATATTAACAATTGCGAAACTAGCTCCACAAGATTGTTACTTGCTTAGCTCAACGAACTATAGGGTTCAGTTCCTGAACCCATAATGTGCCTCTGTAACCCTGTCCGCCATCGCCAACGGGATGGGTATGGGGTGCATAATAAAGAAATTAAATAAAATTGAAAATTGGTCCAAAAGTGTTACACACACACACACATACAGTTCAGTATACCTTGAGTCTGGCCTGACACAGAGCTGTTTGACACAGTCTTCACCGTGGTCCAAGTGAGGTCATCTTCCCTCCGGTACTGAAGCAGGTAACTCACAATACCAAACTCCTCCGACCCATCATCTTCCTCCCTCGTCCATGTGGAGAAGTTCACAACAACTGAGGTGTTTGTTATGTCAGTGAGAGACGGAGGAGTCCGCAGGCGAGGCAGGTCCAGAGGCATCCCACCTGTCGGGGAGGCAATGTTCTAATACACACTAAACACTTCACAACACAAGGCAAAATACATTACAGAATATTCTAAAAATTCAGATGTACAGTATTTCAAGGCTATTTAAGAAGTAATTAGCTGAGAATACTTGTCAGTAAAATGTCAACTTTTGTGGTAAAAGAAGTAAGGCTGTTAACTTCACAACCTTATAAATAAATAAATAATAATAAAACCATACCGCGACAAAGTACTTCATTTTTGCAGCCACGAGTGCAGGATCCACTGACAGAGTCACAGTGGTTGTTCTCACAGTAGTCACAGTCGTGGGAGCAGCCAGCACCGTACCTTCCTGCTGGACACTCTGTGGACCCACACACAACACTAACATTATCAACAACACTGTGAAGACAAGGTTATCAACACTTCACAGTGGTTGTCCTCACAGTAGTCACAGTGGTTGTGGTGACAGTAGTCACAGTGGTTGTGGTGGCAGTAGTCACACAGGTTGTGGTGGCAGTAGTCACAGTGGTTGTGGTGGCAGTAGACACAGTGGTTGTGGTGGCAGTAGTCACAGTGGTTGTGGTGGCAGTAGTCACAGTGGTTGTGGTGGCAGTAGTCACAGTGGTTGTGGTGGCAGTAGTCACAGTGGTTGTGGTGGCAGTAGTCACAGTGGTTGTGGTGGCAGTAGTCACAGTGGTTGTGGTGGCAGTAGTCACAGTGGTTGTGGTGGCAGTAGTCACAGTGGTTGTGGTGGCAGTAGTCGCAGTGGTTGTGGTGGCAGTAGTCACAGTGGTTGTGGTGGCAGTAGTCACACAGGTTGTGGTGGCAGTAGTCACACAGGTTGTGGTGGCAGTAGTCACAGTGGTTGTGGTGGTCATAGTCACACAGGTTGTGGTGGCAGTAGTCACAGTGGTTGTGGTGGCAGTAGTCACAGTGGTTGTGGTGGCAGTAGTCACAGTGGTTGTGGTGGCAGTAGTCACAGTGGTTGTGGTGGCAGTAGTCACAGTGGTTGTGGTGGCAGTAGTCACAGTGGTTGTGGTGGTCATAGTCACACAGGTTGTGGTGGCAGTAGTCACAGTGGTTGTGGTGGCAGTAGTCACAGTGGTTGTGGTGGCAGTAGTCACAGTGGTTGTGGTGGCAGTAGTCACACAGGTTGTGGTGGCAGTAGTCACACAGGTTGTGGTGGCAGTAGTCACACAGGTTGTGGTGGCAGTAGTCACAGGTTGTTGGGGGAGACGAGGAGAGATTGGAAGAGAAGGAAGGAGGGGAATGTTTGGATGGAAAAGGGGAGGGGGGGTAAGGGGGAGAAAAGGGAATAGGGAAAGAGATAAGAGTGAGGGGAGAGAGGAAGATGGAAAAGAGGGGGAAACAGGAGGGGGGGGGGGGGTAGAACCGGGCGCTGCCAGGTAATTTATATACGAGAAACCTCGCGATGTCAATTGGTACACACTCGCACCCATGTGATACTGTATTTTACAATGTAAATTATATTTAAATATTTGCCCAACAGTCTTGTGTGTTCCGCTACCAATAATGTTCGTGTGTTTGAATTAACCAACTCATTATAAACACAAGCGAGACTAAGAGAGGAGGAATATTACCGTTGTCACAGAAGGGGCCGGTGTAGCCGGGTGCACAGGAGCAGCCATAGGGTTCAGGCAGACATATGGTCAACTTCTCACACTGACCCTCAGTTGCTGGGCTGAAGTCAAGAGTGTCCTTCTGGCATGTAAACTGACACGAGCTCCCGAAGCCGCCTCGGGGACACGCTGTCAAAACATAAGCAAAATACAAATACACCGGATACTGCGGTTTATATATCAGTATATATATATATAACATTACATTAAGTGAAGAATGAACGCATACCGGCTTTTGGTTAGTGTATGGATAAATGGTAATTTAGAGGATGATGTAATAACAACTGGTTATGTAAGATATGAACTGTAAAACGTGTTAAGTTGCTTACCATGTTGGCAGGTGGGACCACTGTAGCCTGGAGCACAGACACAAGAGCCAGTCACAGCATGACATATGCCACCATTTTGACAGTCAGGGCACCAAGACTGGCACTGAGGTCCATAACGGTCACTCTCACACTCTGTAACAACACACCATAGACCTTAGGGTCATCATGCACCACACTACAGACAATCATCACTGTACTACAGCACACTACAGACAACCATCACTGTACCATGCACCACACTACAGACAACCATCACTGTACCATGCACCACACTAGACAACCATCACTGCACCATGCACCACACTACAGACAACCATCACTGCACCATGCACCACACTACAGACAACCATCACTGTACCATGCACCACACTAGACAACCATCACTGCACCATGCACCACACTACAGACAACCATCACTGTACCATGCACCACACTAGACAACCATCACTGCACCATGCACCACACTACAGACAACCATCACTGTACCATGCACCACACTAGACAACCATCACTGCACCATGCACCACACTACAGACGACCACCACTGTACCATGCACCACACTACAGACAACCATCACTGTACCATGCACCACACTAGACAACCATCACTGTACCATGCACCACACTACAGACAACCATCACTGCACCATGCACCACACTACAGACAACCATCACTGCACCATGCACCACACTACAGACGACCACCACTGTACCATGCACCACACTACAGACAACCATCACTGTACCATGCACCACACTAGACAACCATCACTGCACCATGCACCACACTAGACAACCATCACTGTACCATGCACCACACTAGACAACCATCACTGCACCATGCACCACACTACAGACGACCACCACTGTACCATGCACCACACTAGACAACCATCACTGCACCATGCACCACACTACAGACAACCATCACTGTACCATGCACCACACTAGACAACCATCACTGCACCATGCACCACACTACAGACAACCATCACTGTACCATGCACCACACTACAGACAACCATCACTGCACCATGCACCACACTACAGACAACCATCACTGCACCATGCACCACACTACAGACAACCATCACTGTACCATGCACCACACTACAGACAACCATCACTGTACCATGCACCACACTACAGACAACCATCACTGCACCATGCACCACACTACAGACAACCATCACTGCACCATGCACCACACTACAGACAACCATCACTGTACCATGCACCACAATACAGACAACCATCACTGCACCATGCACCACACTACAGACAACCATCACTGTACCATGCACCACACTACTGACAACCATCACTGCACCATGCACCACACTACAGACAACCATCACTGTACCATGCACCACACTAGACAACCATCACTGCACCATGCACCACACTAGACAACCATCACTGTACCATGCACCACACTAGACAACCATCACTGCACCATGCACCACACTACAGACGACCACCACTGTACCATGCACCACACTACAGACAACCATCACTGTACCATGCACCACACTACAGACAACCAACACTGCACCATGCACCACACTACAGACAACCATCACTGTACCATGCACCACACTAGACAACCATCACTGCACCATGCACCACACTAGACAACCATCACTGTACCATGCACCACACTAGACAACCATCACTGCACCATGCACCACACTACAGACGACCACCACTGTACCATGCACCACACTACAGACAACCATCACTGTACCATGCACCACACTACAGACAACCATCACTGCACCATGCACTACACTACAGACAACCATCACTGTACCATGCACCACACTACAGACAACCATCACTGTACCATGCACCACACTACAGACAACCATCACTGCACCATGCACTACACTACAGACAACCATCACTGTACCATGCACCACACTAGACAACCATCACTGCACCATGCACCACACTACAGACGACCACCACTGTACCATGCACCACACTAGACAACCATCACTGCACCATGCACCACACTACAGACAACCATCACTGTACCATGCACCACACTAGACAACCATCACTGCACCATGCACCACACTACAGACAACCATCACTGTACCATGCACCACACTACAGACAACCATCACTGCACCATGCACCACACTACAGACAACCATCACTGCACCATGCACCACACTACAGACAACCATCACTGTACCATGCACCACACTACAGACAACCATCACTGTACCATGCACCACACTACAGACAACCATCACTGCACCATGCACCACACTACAGACAACCATCACTGCACCATGCACCACACTACAGACAACCATCACTGTACCATGCACCACACTACAGACAACCATCACTGCACCATGCACCACACTACAGACAACCATCACTGTACCATGCACCACACTACTGACAACCATCACTGCACCATGCACCACACTACAGACAACCATCACTGTACCATGCACCACACTAGACAACCATCACTGCACCATGCACCACACTAGACAACCATCACTGTACCATGCACCACACTAGACAACCATCACTGCACCATGCACCACACTACAGACGACCACCACTGTACCATGCACCACACTACAGACAACCATCACTGTACCATGCACCACACTACAGACAACCAACACTGCACCATGCACCACACTACAGACAACCATCACTGTACCATGCACCACACTAGACAACCATCACTGCACCATGCACCACACTAGACAACCATCACTGTACCATGCACCACACTAGACAACCATCACTGCACCATGCACCACACTACAGACGACCACCACTGTACCATGCACCACACTACAGACAACCATCACTGTACCATGCACCACACTACAGACAACCATCACTGCACCATGCACTACACTACAGACAACCATCACTGTACCATGCACCACACTACAGACAACCATCACTGTACCATGCACCACACTACAGACAACCATCACTGCACCATGCACTACACTACAGACAACCATCACTGTACCATGCACCACACTAGACAACCATCACTGCACCATGCACCACACTACAGACAACCATCACTGCACCATGCACCACACTAGACAACCATCACTGCACCATGCACCACACTACAGACGACCACCACTGTACCATGCACCACACTACAGACAACCATCACTGCACCACGCACCACACTACAGACAACCATCACTGCACCATGCACCACACTAGACAACCATCACTGCACCATGCACCACACTAGACAACCATCACTGCACCATGCACCACACTACAGACAACCATCACTGCACCATGCACCACACTAGACAACCATCACTGCACCATGCACCACACTACAGACAACCATCACTGCACCATGCACCACACTACAGACAACCATCACTGCACCATGCACCACACTACAGACAACGATCACTGCACCACACTAGACAACCATCAATGCACCATGCACCATAATAATCATTATTGCATCATGCATCACACTATAGACATCCATCTTCACAACATAGATCATGAATCATCACTATTTGTAACATGCACACTACATCACAAGTGCAACATTCACAACACTTTACACAATGATCATTGCAAAATGCATTAAACTGCAGGCAACCATCTTCACAACATATCTTACAGTGAAGACAACAGCCATTGAAAAATTAAGTACATCACTTCAGATAATATTTACAAGGAGTACAACTCTACCTCGTACAATTAGATGAAAATATGCTCCATTCTTTTCAATTTCGACCTTGGCTACAGAAAAGGTTTTCGATTCCTGAGATGTGCCATCATTACCAAGGATGTATATTCCCACGTCTCCGAGTGTGACCGGGTCAAAGGTCAAGGGAAGGGAAACATCAGCAGTGGTCCCAGCCTTGTACGCCCATCCATCTGGAAGTCTGCGGATGAACACTTCATCGGGCAGATCCTTGGACTTGATGATGGGAACCCTCAAGTGGTCTCCAAGACTGGCGCGAATGGTGCTTGTGTTTGACACGTAAAACTCTGAAAGGTAAAATAGCGTAAGTTCTCTGAATAAATATAGAAATTGTTAAACAAAATATATCCTATTCATATGAACTTCTGTTTTTCCTTAAAAGATTTTTCGGATATTTTTGGAAGCCAAATGTACTTCTTATATTCCATGTATAAGAAAACTGATCAAGGTAAATTATACGCTTCAGATACTGATAGAGCTTGTGAAGGTTGGTGTAAACTGACCAGGGTGAAGAGAGGATTTGGGTACACTAAGAAGGTTGAGAGGAGCTATAGAACTGATGTAAACTAAGAAGACTGAAGGGAGGGCTTGGGGTGGTGTACAGTAAACTAAGGTGTTGAGGGCCTGACTCGGAGTCAATGTGAACAAAGCAAACTTTCTCTGCACCAGTAATCTTCCTCACCAGAACTTTCTCTGCACCAGTAATCTTCCTCACCAGAACTTTCTCTGCACCAGTAATCTTTCTCACCAGAACTTTCTCTGCACCAGTAATCTTCCTCACCAGAACTTTCTCTGCACCAGTAATCTTCCTCACCAGAACTTTTTCTGCACCAGTAATCTTCCTCGCCAGAACTTTCTCTGCACCAGTAATCTTCCTCACCAGAACTTTCTCTGCACCAGTAATCTTCCTCACCAGAACTTTTTCTGCACCAGTAATCTTCCTCGCCAGAACTTTCTCTGCACCAGTAATCTTCCTCACCAGAACTTTCTCTGCACCAGTAATCTTCCTCACCAGAACTTTTTCTGCACCAGTAATCTTCCTCGCCAGAACTTTCTCTGCACCACTCATACTTCTCACCAAGACTTTCACTTCACCTTTCACTGAATAATCTTTCTCGCCAGGATTTTCATTACACAAAGTTTGCCACTTTAAAGATTAGGGGTTCAACTTTACATTTATCCTGGAGGCTTCGAGTCTTTTCATCTTATGTTGTACTGGGTAATATGAGGGTGTTAGTACCCCTGTCTCTACCTGTCCCACAACAACAAATATAATAAAAACTGACACTTGTCAAGTGTCAGCTCCTGCTCTGGGAAGATACTAGGATTTCTCACATTATTCACAGAAAGGGCACCAGACCGTGGGAACTGACTTACCTCCTCTTGGGGTTTCTAACTCAAACTCACCTGCCTTCATAACATCACACCCGAATGCTAAGTCTTGGACACTTTCTCCTATTATAGTTCTTAAGGCCTACTCAATGAATCCTTATTCAGCTTCGCCTCACTTAGGCCCACGTAATTTTATTAAGAGCTATGATTCCCTATGCCATCATCCTGCACCTACCAGATACGCAGAGACAATAAATAAAAAACCGTCCAACAATACACAGACAGTTAATGAACGATAAACAAAAAAAAATGAACAATAAATTATGTAGCCTATGGCTGCTCTTAAGCTCTTGGACTGTTGCACCTGCTTCCACTACCATTAAAATTATAGTATAGAAAAATCTCTCACTAAATATGTGAATCTTTTCTTACGCATCGATTACAATAAGCTAAATCAGAGTCCTCTTTGTATGTCTATAGTCTCAGCTTCAGCTCAGATC
>NC_091171.1:48160576-48348076 GCF_040958095.1 Procambarus clarkii
CTAGCAACAGAAGCTGCTCTCTCCATTATGTTAATGGTGGCCATATTGTTTCTATCATATTCCTGTCTGGGTCTTCTGTCATTTGGTGGCAGATTATATATGACTACGACTATAATTTTTTGCCCTCCAGTTCTTATTGTTCCTATTATGTAGCCACTGAAACCTTCACATCCCTAAACAACCAACTCCTCGAAATCCCAGCCTTTTCTTACCAGCAGAGCTACACCACCCCCACCTCTTCCTTCTCTCTTTTTCTTCATAACATAATAGTCCTGTGGGAACACTGCATTTGTAATTGTTTTCGTCAGCTTTGTTTCTGTGAGAGCTATTATGTCTGGGTTTTCCTCTAGTACCCATTCTCCAAGTTCATTTGCTTTATTTGTAATACCGTCTATGTTAGTGTACATTGCCTTGAGGCTCACTTTCTTCTGTCCCTTCTCAAATCTCCTCCTTGGTGAATGTTCTGCTGGTGGAGGAAGCTGTGCCATGGGTGTGAGGATTTGTGTGTGTGTGTGTGTGTGTGTGTGTGTGTGTGTGTGTGTGTGTGTGTGTGTGTGTGTGTGTGAGTGTGTGAGTGTGTGAGTGTGTGAGTGTGTGAGTGTGTGAGTGTGTGAGTGTGTGAGTGTGTGTGTGTATGTGTGTGTGTGTGTGTGTGTGTGTGTGTGTGTGTGTGTGTGTGTGTGTGTGTGTGTGTGTGTGTGTGTGTGTGTGTGTGTGTGTGTGTGAGAGTGTGTGAGTGTGTGAGTGTGTGTGTGAGTGTGTGAGTGTGTGAGTGTGTGAGTGTGTGTGTGTGTGTGTGTGTGTGTGTGTGTGTGTGTGTGTGTGTGTGTGTGTGTGTGTGTGTGTGTGTGTGTGTGTGTGTGTGTGTGTGTGTGTGTACTCACCTATATGTACTCACCTATATGTGCTTGCAGGATCGAGCATTGACTCTTGGATCCCGCCTTTCTAGCTATCGGTTGTTTACAGCAATGACTCCTGTCCCATTTCCCTATCATACCTAGTTTTAAAAGTATGAATAGTATTTGCTTCCACAACCTGTTCCCCAAGTGCATTCCATTTTCCTACTACTCTCACGCTAAAAGAAAACTTCCTAACATCTCTGTGACTCATCTGAGTTTCCAGTTTCCACCCATGTCCCCTCGTTCTGTTATTATTACGTGTGAACATTTGATCTATTTCCACTTTGTCAATTCCCCTGAGTATTTTATATGTCCCTATCATATCTCCTCTCTCCCTTCTTTTCTCTAGTGTCGTAAGGTTCAGTTCCTTCAGCCGCTCTTCATATCCCATCCCTCGTAGCTCTGGGACAAGCCTCGTCGCAAACCTCTGAACCTTCTCCAGTTTCTTTATGTGTTTCTTCAGGTGGGGGCTCCATGATGGCGCGGCATACTCTAAGACGGGTCTCACGTAGGCAGTGTAAAGCGCCCTAAAAGCTTCCTCATTTAGGTTTCTGAATGAAGTTCTAATTTTCGCCAGTGTAGAGTACGCTGCTGTCGTTATCCTATTTATATGTGCCTCAGGAGTTAGATTAGGTGTCACATCCACTCCCAGGTCTCTTTCTCGAATCGTTACAGGTAGGCTGTTCCCCTTCATTGTGTACTGTCCCTTTGGTCTCCTGTCACCTGATCCCATTTCCATAACTTTACATTTACTGGTGTTAAACTCCAGTAGCCATTTCTCTGACCATCTCTGCAGCCTGTTTAAGTCCTCTTGGAGGATCCTACAATCCTCGTCTGTCACAACTCTTCTCATTAATTTTGCGTCATCTGCAAACATTGACATGTATGATTCCACTCCTGTAAACATATCATTTACGTAAATTAGAAAGAGGATTGGTCCCAGCACCGATCCTTGAGGTACTCCACTTGTTACTGTTCGCCAGTCCGACTTATGTGTGTGTGTGTGTGTGTGTGTGAGTGTGTGTGTGAGTGTGTGTGTGTGTGAGTGTGTGTGTGTGTGAGTGTGTGTGTGTGAGTGTGTGTGTGTGAGTGTGTGTGTGTGAGTGTGTGAGTGTGTGAGTGTGTGAGTGTGTGTGTGTGTGTGTGTGTGAGTGTGTGTGTGTGTGTGTGAGTGTGTGAGTGTGTGTGTGTGAGTGTGTAATTACCTAAGTAATTACCTAAGTGTAGTTACAGGATGAGAGCTACGCTCGTGGTGTCCCGTCTTCCCAGCACTCTTTGTCATATAACGCTTTGAAACTACTGACGGTCTTGGCCTCCACCACCTTCTCACTTAACTTGTTCCAACCGTCTACCACTCTATTTGCGAAGGTGAATTTTCTTATATTTCTTCGGCATCTGTGTTTAGCTAGTTTAAATCTATGACCTCTTGTTCTTGAAGTTCCAGGTCTCAGGAAGTCTTCCCTGTCGATTTTATCAATTCCTGTTACTATTTTGTACGTAGTGATCATATCACCTCTTTTTCTTCTGTCTTCTAGTTTTGGCATATTTAATGCTTCTAACCTCTCCTCGTAGCTCTTGCCCTTCAGTTCTGGGAGCCACTTAGTAGCATGTCTTTGCACCTTTTCCAGTTTGTTGATGTGCTTCTTAAGATATGGGCACCACACAACAGCTGCATATTCTAGCTTTGGCCTAACAAAAGTCATGAACAATTTGTTTAGTATATCGCCATCCATGTATTTAAATGCAATTCTGAAGTTAGAAAGCATTGCATAGGCTCATTGCACAATATTCTTTATGTGGTCCTCAGGTGATAGTTTTCTATCTAGAACCACTCCTAGATCTCTTTCTTTATCAGAATTCTTTAAAGATTTCTCACATAATATATAGGTTGTGTGGGGTCTATGTTCTCCTATTCCACATTCCATAACATGACATTTATTAACATTAAATTCCATTTGCCAAGTGGTGCTCCATATACTTATTTTGTCCAGGTCTTCTTGAAGGGCATGGCAATCATCTAAATTTCTTATCCTTCCTATTATCTTAGCATCATCAGCAAACATGTTCATATAATTCTGTATACCAACTGGTAGATCATTTATGTACACAATAAACATCACTGGTGCAAGAACTGAACCCTGTGGTACTCCACTTGTGACATTTCTCCATTCCGATACATTGCCTCTGATTACTGCCCTCATTTTTCTATCAGTCAGAAAATTTTTCATCCATGATAGAAGCTTACCTGTCACCCCTCCAATATTTTCCAGTTTCCAGAACAACCTCTTATGTGGAACTCTGTCGAAAGCCTTTTTTAGGTCCAGATAGATGCAGTCAACCCAACCATCTCTTTCCTGTAATATCTCTGTGGCTCGATCATAGAAACTGAGTAAATTCGATACACAGGATCTTCCAGATCGAAAACCATACTGTCTGTCTGATATTATATCATTTCTCTCCAGGTGTTCTACCCATTTAGTTTTGATTAGTTTTTCCAATACTTTCACTATTACACTTGTCAATGATACAGGTCTATAATTGAGGGGGTCTTCCCTGCTGCCATTTTTGTAGATTGGAATTATGTTAGCCTGTTTCCACACGTCTGCTACGATTCCTGTACACAGGGATGCCTGAAAGATCAGGTGAATTGGAATGCTGAGCTCAGATGCACATTCTCTCAGAACCCATGGTGAAACTCCATCTGGGCCAGCTGCTTTGTTCTTACTGAGCTCCTTTAGCATATTTTCCACGTCATCTCTAGACACCTCTATCCGCTCTATGTTGTGCTCTGGAATTCTTATTGTGTCTGGTTCTCTGAAGACTTCATTTTGTACAAACACACTTTGGAACTTTTCATTTAATGTTTCACACATTTCCTTTTCATTTTCCGTGAATCTGTTTCCCATTTTCAACCTCTGGATATTATCCTTTACCTGCAATTTGTTGTTTATGACTTTGTAGAATAGGCCCGGTTCTGTTTTACATTTATCCGCTATCCCCTTTTCAAAATTTCTTTTTCCCTATCTCCTCACTGCCGTATAGTTGTTTCTCGCATCTTTGTATCGCTGGTATGTTTGAGGGTTTGGCCTCTTCCTATACTGATTCCATTTTTGTGTCTTTTGGTCTCTTGCCCTCTCACAATTTCTGTCGAACCAATCCTGTTTTCTGGCCCTGCACCTCTGTTTTGGTATGAATGTTTGTGTGCCTTCCTCGTATATTTTTAAAAATTTGGCATACATTTCATTTACTTCCCTGTCTAGCAACAATTCTGTCCAATTACACTCATTAAAAAAATTTTGAAGTTCCCCATAGTGTCCTCTCCTTAAATCGAGTTTATCAACTGTTTCAATGTCCCCATTTTCTTCTAGATGATATCTTAAAGCATAATTAATGTCTAACAGGACGTGATCACTCTTTCCCAAGGGAGGAAGGTACTGGATGTCAAATATCTCTTCTTCTTTCCTGGTGAATACTAGATCCAGTACTGACGGTACATCTCCTTCCCTCATTCTTGTGGCCTGCTTTATGTGTTGATACAAGAATGTCTCCAGAATGAGGTTCACAAATCTGCATGTCCAAAAGTCCTCCGTTCTTGCTTCATAGGCCTCCCAGTCTATTGCTTTAAAGTTGAAGTCCCCCAGTATCAACAGTCGTGATTTATCTTTATCTGCTTGTACAATAATATCTCTCATGACCATTATGAGGCCCTCTCATTTGTCATCTAGTTCTTCCTTTGTCCATGTGTTGCTTGCTGGTGGGCTGTAGGCATTTAAAATTATAAGCTTATCATCCTGATTCCAGACCTGCAAAGCCATTATGTCAATATCTCGAGGGTTTTCAAATATTAACTCTCTTACCTTCAGGTGTTTTTTCACCAGTACAGCCACTCCTCTTCCCTTCCTAGTTTTCCTGTCACGTCTCCAAACTGAATAGCCTCTTGGGAATATGACTTCATTTATTATATTTCCTTCAAGTTTCGTCTCTGATAATGCGACAATATCTGGGACCCTAAGCTGGATTATATCTTGCAACTCCAAAGTTTTTGACCTCACTCCATCTATGTTGGTATATACAATTTTCAAGAACATGTTCCCTTTTCCTTTGCTCTTTACTCCCCCTTCCACTACTGATCTTGTTGCTTTGTTTTTATGTACCATTTCACAAGCTTTCCAGTCCCTGTCACTTTGTAAAAAAAAGAATTTCTGTCTTCTTCATTTCTATCCCCATTTAGACGTTTTGCCTCAATTAGGTTCATTTTCAGCTTTTCTCGGTCTTCCTTGGAGAGGTCTTGTCTTATTGACCAAAGTTTGCCAACCTCATCACTCTGCAATTTCCTGGCATTTCTTAGCACATCCATCATGTTTTTCACTCCATTAAACGTCACCCTTAAGGGGCGGTTCTTTTCTTTCTCATATTTTCCTATTCTTCTAAAATCACTGACATTTTCCTTTGAGCCTTCTCCTAAACCTACTATTTTCTCTATGATTTTCATCTCTTCTGCCGCTCTGTCCACCCTAGATGAAATTTCCTTCTCTAAACATCCAAAAATGATTATGGACTTAGTTCTGTCTGCAGTGTTTTGTACCAGTTTACTGTTGATAACCAGTTCTTTCCTAATTGCTTGCCTAATTTCTGCTTCTTGTTGGTCATTTCTGGTTTTGACTTCCGAACACACTTCTTTGATAGTCTCTTTCTCTTTTACAACTTGAGCATATGTCGCTTTTATTTCTTCTTTATACTTTTCTAGTTCTTTATTCACCTCCTCTATGTGAGTTGTCAGTGAAGTTTCCAGTTGGAGATCCTTACCTAACTCTATGTTAGCCCTTAGGCTTGCTTGGAGTTGTTCACCATATGAGTCTATTTTCTTGTTTATTTCTTCAAAGTCACCACACTTCACTTTCCACACCTCATTTTCTTTCACTAGTTCCTTGATTTGCTCCTCCTGATTTGTTACCTTGTCTGTTAATGCAGTAATAATCTTACCTTGTTGAAGCATACTCCCTTTTAGAGTGCAAAGCTCACTCCTAAGAGCTCCATTGTCCTCTTCCAATTTAAGCACTTTTTCTTCATACTTCTTTTGCATATCATCAATTATCTCTAACCTGCCAAGAACACCTCCTTTCCTTATATCTTGTGGTGAGAATCCTTTGAAACCATCAGCTGTTGGTGTGTCTACATTCTCAGTGGGGGTGGTGGCGGCGGCCATCTTTGTTTTTGTTCTAGACAAAAACAAACTTTTCCACTCAGCTATTTTCACTCACTTTTACTTGTTTATTGTATTTTATTTGCTTTTATACTTCCCTGAACCTGTATGTAACCCAGGACACCACTGTAGCCCTCAACCTGCTCCCAACACTTAGGTAATTCGATATTTCCAGGAGCTTGCTGCAGTGTGACTCCTGCCTCCTCCAGCTCAGCCAGCCAGTGTGAGTGTGAGTGTGAGTGTGTGAGTGTGTGTGTGTGTGTGTGTGTGTGTGTGTGTGTGTGTGTGTGTGTGTGTGTGTGTGTGTGTGTGTGTGTGTGTGTGTGTGTGTGTGTGTACTCACCTAATTGTGCTTGCGGGGGTTGAGCTCTGGCTCTTTGGTCCCGCCTCTCAACCGTCAATCAACTGGTGTACAGATTCCTGAGCCTATTGGGCTCTATCATATCTACATTTGAAACTGTGAATGGAGTCAGCCTCCACCACATCACTTCCTAATGCATTCCATTTGCTAACTACTCTGACACTGAAAAAGTTCTTTCTAACGTCTCTGTGGCTCATTTGGGTACTCAGCTTCCACCTGTGTCCCCTTGTTCGCGTCCCACCAGTGTTGAAAAGTTCATCCTTGTTTACCCGGTCGATTCCCCTGAGGATTTTGTGTGTGTGTGTGTGTGTGTGTGTGTGTGTGTGTGTGTGTGTGTGTGTGTGTGTGTGTGTGTGTGTGTGTGTGTGTGTGTGTGTGTGTTTGCCTTTCCATTGGAGACTTTCGGAGCCGTGGAGAGGGGGAACCTGCTGTTTGGGTAACAGCTTCTCCTCCGTGTCAACCTACCCTGGCTTTGCGCCTTGGAGAGGCCACTCCAGACCGACAACCAGAGCGCAACTCCATAGTCTCCTGAGACTGATGGATGCCTACTACATCACTGCTCATCAGTACCCACCACTACTCATCCGTATTCATCACTACTCATCCCAGTACATCACTGCACATCCGTACTCACCACTACTCACCCCAGTATATCACAGCTCATCCGTACCCACCACTACTCATCCCAGAACATCACTGCTCATCCGTATTTACCACTACTCATCGCAGTATATCACTGCTCATCCGTACCCACCACTACTCATCCCAGAACATCACTGCTCATCCGTATTCACCACTACTCATCCCAGTACATCACTGCTCATCCGTACTCACCACCCCTACTTACCCCAGTACATCACTGCTCATCCGTACCCACCACTACTCATCCCAGTACATCACTGCTCAACCGTACTCACCACTACTCATCTCAGTACATCACTGCTCATCTGTACTCACCACTACTCATCCCAGTACACCACAGCTCACCCGTACTGACCACTACTTATCGCTGTATAAATAATGCTCATCCCATTACACCACAGTTCACCTGTATTCAGCACTACTCATCCCTGTACATCTCAGCACGTCCGTACTCACCAATATTCATCTGTACCCACCACTACTCATCCCAGTACACCACTGCTCACTCCCATAAATAACTCTAGATTATGTTAATAATTCGACTGTGACGAAGAACATAAACTGGTCATGATCAAGTGTTGAAAACATAAATGGAAATTATTAAGGAAATATTTGTCAGAATATATGAATTTACAGATAAAACTTAATACTTACGAGTTATAGATGTTTTAAAAGCAGGTGTATTATATTGCCAAAATGTAATATCTTCCTTAGTAAGCGTTCTGTTGGTGTCGCTGGCCAAGCAGGTGAGGTGCAGTTGGCTGTTGTTCCCCGAGTACGAGTTGTGGACAATGATCACATCCTCAGCCAGGTCTGTTGACATTAACTGGTTAAATATAAAAGTAGTAACATAAGTTCAAACAAATCTAAACACAATAGCCAGCATTAAATTTTACTCAATTGTATAACATATATATATGTATATATATATATATATATATATATATATATATATATACACACACACACACACATAAGGTATTGCAACATAAGATATACCCCATATGCAGAAACCAACAGATTATTACAAAATAGGAGTGATGAATCTTACCTTGCAGGGTGATGATAGTGGAAATGAACGAGTGATTAATCTTACCTTGCAGGGTAAAGACGGGGATAATCCTCTCGAACTTGTAAGTAATGTTCCCACCAGAGTTCTCTCGCCGCCTGTGATAATAACAATATATATTAAGATCACTATGTAACACGTCAGACGTGAAGTAAAGTATTACTTTCACTGTATTTTATAATACTATTCTGACAGCTTTATTTTCCCGTCTTTACTAATAACTTTCACTGTCAAGATGTAGGACCACACTATTCTCAACGCTTAAACTAGGACCAGTAGCCTCTAGGTGTAAACAAGGGCTTGTCTACTCACAAAGTGTAAACTAAGACCTAGTCTACAAGATGTAATCTTGGATCTGTGTACTCTTAAGGTGTAATCTGTAACCTGCCACCTAAGTTGAAACTAGGACCTGTATACTGACAGTGTAAACCAGGACCTGTCTACTATCATGTTGTAAACCAGAACCTGTACTCTCAAGGTATAAGCTAGTACATGCACTGACATACGACTTGATAATGGTCCACGACGGACCGAAACGTCGCGGTTTCTTCAACTTCTGGTGTGCGGCTTCATCATCATAGTACATGTATTCTCAAAGTGTAAACTAAAAGCTGTTTACTCAAGGTGTAAACTAGGACCTGCTCAACGTACCAATGTACATGCTCTGACGTAATGAACAATTAGTAGAATTTGACACTACTCATTTTATAGTTCAGAAACAATAAAGCTGAAAACCAAACTAAAATATTCCCAGGCCTAGACCACGCTGGTCAACACGGGGAAAATTGTCATCTGGAGTAAGCTTTTCCCACCTTCCTAACTACTACCCATGCTCCATCAGTTACTAGTTCTACTTTGGTTACTTTCTTTGTCCTTTGTTGAACCACTGATTCCCTCCCACTTTTGGCAGACTCCGTCCGTTGATGATTAAGAAATATATGTACATTAATATATGTGCTATATAGGCCTCAGCTATTGTGTATTAGGCCTAGGATAGTTAGGTTAGGTTTTATTAGTAACATAAATATAAAACCTTTTCCGGTTTGTCCAAATTTAATAATACAAAATTCTACCTTTTAATTGCCTTTTACATCAATATATATACGATGATCCACACATTGTTACAGTAAGTACTATCTAAATAGGAGGATGGGCTGCCAAGGCATAAACAAGGAACAGTGTGCTCATAAGGCATAAACTAGGAATAGTGTACTCACAATACATACTCTAGGCCGTCTACTCAAATGATGTAAAACATGACGTCTACTATCGTCACGTAACCTAGGACATGATCACTCTAAAAGTGCAAACTACGATTTGTCAACTCCCAAAATGTAAAGTAGGACCGGTCTACTTTAAAGGTATAAACTAGGATCTGTCTACTTAAAGGTATAAACTAGGACCTGTCTACTAAGATATAAACTAGGACATCTACTTTTAAGATATAAACTAGGACCTGTCTTCTCTTAAAGTATTTTCTTTACTATTAAGGCTTTTGTATATTTAATTTTCTCCACAAAAAAACACGTTAGAAGAAAATAACAAAAATGGTAAAAATTTGTGTTACACACACAAAACATGCAAGAGTATCCAGAGATACTCTTGATCTTGGCACCCGACACTCGTGTGTGGGCCTGGCACCAGACACACGTATGTGGCCCTGGCACCAGACACACGTGTGTGGCCCTGGCACCAGACACACGTATGTGGCTTTGGCACCAGACACACGTGTGTGGGCCTGGCACCAGACACACGTGTGTGGGCCTGGCACCAGACACACGTGTGTGTGGGCCTGGCACCAGACACACGTGTGTGGGCCTGGCACCAGACACACGTGTGTGTGGACCTGGCACCAGACACACGTGTGTGGGCCTGGCACTCGACGCACGTGTGTGGGCCTGGCACCAGACACACGTGTGTGGGCCTGGCACCAGACACACGTGTGTGTGGACCTGGCACCAGACACACGTGTGTGGGCCTGGCACTCGACACACGTGTGTTGGCCTGGCACCAGACACACGTGTGTGGGCCTGGCACCAGACACACGTGTGTGTGGACCTGGCACCAGACACACGTGTGTGGGCCTGGCACCAGACACATGTGTGTGGCCCTGGCATCAGACACGTGTAAGCCTGGCACCAGAAACAAGTGTGTGAGCCTGGCACCAGACAAGTGTGTGGCCCTGGCACCAGACACGTGTGTGGCCCTGGCACGACACACGTGTGTGGCCCTGGCATGAGACACGTGTGTGAGCCTGGCACGAGACACACTTGTGGTCCAGACACCTGATACACACTTGTGTTAATGGCACTAAGCACACTTATAAGGTGAGTAAGTATCGTACTGGATGATCGCTGTGTGGAGCCACAGTTCATGTACACACAAGGTAAACTTACGGCATTGATTGTGAAACAACACGGTGTTGTATGGTGCCCCGGATGTTCTGAGCAGTATTATCTCTGGTGAAGGTGACAAGTCCTCCCCGGGTACTCACGGCTCCTGCATGTAAGGCAGCAAGGCACACATCTGACTCCTGCAATACGTCGCTATGTTATCTATTACACTTTACCATTCCTTATAATAATTACAATTCTCTAACGACCAGTTTGTCATCATATTCCTGTAAATAGAATACAATGATGTTTACATATCTAACAGATGGTGAGGCTGGACTCTGTTATCAGCATTAGACTCTATTAAGCATCATTAGGTGAGTACACAAAAGCACAAATGAGGGGACTTTTGACAATCCGCCAGCTTCCTGACCCCGGCGAGGCCACTGGAGTGGTGGTGACCCTCAGGTAAAAAAGTCAACGTCTAAGTCCTCACAGCCGAGTGGATAGCGCTAAGTGATCGTAGTTTTATGGGGCCCGGGTTCTAATCCTGGCTGAGGCAGAACAAATGGCAAGATGGCCCTGTTCACCTAGCAGTAAATAGGAACTTGGGCATTAGACAGCTGCTACGGGCTGCATCTCGTTTGTGGTGTGACTGTGCAGGAAATTACCTAAGTGTAATTACCTAATTGCAGTTATAGGATGAGCTACGCTCGTGGTGTCCCATCTACCCAGCACTCTTTGTCATATAACGCTTTGAAACTACTGTGCGTAGTGTGCAAGATGTACGTAGGTGTGTGTGGGTTTGTAGGTGTAGTAGATATGATAGAAGAAAATAGGTTGGGGTTCAGTAGGTTAGACAAACGACCGTTAGAAAGGCAGGATCCAAGAGCTAACAGCTCGATCCTGCAGGCACGTATAGTAAATACAGAATCAAAATGTGCTAGCATCAAAGAGAGAGAGAGAGACGGGAGGGCGGGGGTCCAGGTTTAATAAGGTCCCAGATATGAACCTCGAACCTGCAGACATAAATAAGTAAGTACATGTACATGAGTACTTTACTCACTAATACACAAATTCTGCAACAAGTCAGAAGTAAAAAGAAAACAGTAGGAAAGACTAATATATGTACCAGGATCCAAAGAGCAAACATACAAACAAGTAAGTAATTATCAAAAGAAGGCACCAAACCGGGAAGGCTATGTAGCACCATCAAATGTGCCGAATAATCATAGGGCGCTAAATATCACCAAGGATGCCAATACGAGAACAGAAGCGCATAAGACGAACGATATCAAAAGTATCCGATTCACCAAGGATTCTATAGAGGGACGGTCAGATAGCAAAACACATGCTCGTCCTGGAAATCAGGACATTCAACAAGAATGTGCACGACTGTAGGAGGAACAATGCAATTTGGGCAATAAGGAGCAGGGCGGCACTCCGTTAAGTGACCATGAGTTAAACATGTATGGCCAATACGTAACCTAGCCAGAGCCGTTTCCCACCGCCGGTTACGGTGGTAGGAGGAAGGCCACAGGAACATACGACCCTTATGAGTATACAGTTTGTTACCAATAACAGAAGACCAACAACCCTGCCAACGGGCAAGGATGAAGAAATGAACAACTGTGTAAAAGTCGAAATATGGAATACCTTTATGGGAGATGGGACAAGTGCGGATAGCTTCCTCAGCGGCAGCATCCCCATTTGCATTTAAAGAGACGCTAACATGGCTGGGAACCCAGCAAAACTCTACCAACTTAAATTTACTGGAGATAAGAAACAGCCAAGGTTGAATCTCAATGACCACCGGGTGGACCGGATTAAAGGACCTTAAAGCCATGAGGGCACTATGAGAGTCAACTACCACCACAAAGGACGATTGACAACGAGAAAGCAGGAGACGAAGAGCATAGGGAATAGCTTAAAGTTCTGCTGTGAAGATGCTAGCCTCCGGAGGGAGGCGACACATGTAAGTATGGTCAGAAAAAACAACAGTAACCCACACCGTCAGCAGACTTAAGACCCATCGGTGAAGATGGAAACGGAGTGGGAGTGTGAAGAAAAGTGCTCAAGGAAAAGTCGTTTCAGTACCGTAGGAGGGGTAAAAGCTTTAGTGATGCAGGTCAAGGAAGTACAAAATTTGGGAAGGGGAACCCTCCACGGGGGCAAGGACGGAACAATACAAGAAGAAACATTGGTAAGACGAACCGAAAGAGAATCTTTGTAAGCGAGACAAACGGACAGAAAGAGGAAGGTGGTGAAGAGGAACAGGAACCACAGGCGGGGTGACAGTCAAAACACGACAGAGGCGAGAGTGAGGATGCTGTAAGGACCGCGCAAGATAGCGAATACAGTAACGATCACGGCGGTCCTGGAGAGAGAGGAAGCCAGTGTCAGCGTACAAGCTGAGGGTAGGAGAGAACGAACGGCACCAGAGCTGAGGCGCAACCCAGTATGGTGCAAAGGATCAAGACGGCGAAGAGTAGAAGGAGAAGCAGAAGAGTATGGAGGGCAACTATAATTCGAGTTTAGACAGGACGAGAGAGGAGTGCAAATAGAGGAGCGTGAGCCTATCCGCATCCCAAGATGTATGGGACAAAACCTTGAGGAGGTTAAGGGCATTCAACTCGGTGGTAAGAGATATGGGGTGACATGGTGGACTGGGTAGAAAGGGGGGAAACTCCAGATGGAGAACCAGGAAGGAGACCTTTTGGAACAGGACGCAAAGGAATGGGGAAGGTGGTGAGTGTGTTCGGGTCTATGGCCTGGAAATGGTTGTGAGACTGAGGAAGGTGGGAAGGACGAGGAGAGGTAGAACGCAACAAGCGAACGTAGTATACGCCCGCGAAACGGGTGAGACGACGAACTTGGCGTTTCGCTTCAGGAAAACAGACGATCATGGTGTTTCAAGTTTAGGACGGCTTCCTCGAGTTTGTAGTGTATACACGAGCGTGAGAAGGTAAGGTGGGCCTCACCACAATTGAGGCAGCGAGCCTGGGGAGAAGTGCACTCGGACTTAGAATGATCATCGTCCCCACACATGGGGCATAGATACACAGTACTTGTGCATTTGAGGACACCGTGCCCGAACTTCCAACACTTATTGCAAAGCCTATGAGAGGGAATGTACTCCTGAACGGAGCATCTGACACCAGCAAGAATAATAGAAGGCGGAAGGGCCCCTACTATCAAAGGTGATTTTTACAACTTGAAGGGGCTGACGAGACGACCACGAGGGGGTCGAGTAAACGTGTCCACCTGGAGGACAGAATGGCCTTAGGCTTCGAGGTTATGTTTAATATCCTCATGGCAGTCTTTGAGGTCCCTAACACCAGTTGCAACATGGTATGGGAGAACAGTGCCAAAACTGGCATTTAACTGAGCGTTTTTGGAGACCCGAACAGGGGTCTCTCCAATGCAGGTTAAAGCGGCTAAGTGAGTAGCTGCATCCTGAGAAGGAGCAGCGACGACACGAGTACCGTAACTCGTGGAGTTAAAAGCAACAGAGGCATCTACCGAGTCAACAAGGTGTTTATGGAGGGAGAAATCGTCAGGAGTAGGATCCAGATGGTGGAGATCAAAAGTATTTAGCCTGACATCGAAAAAGTTCTTTCTAACGTCCCTGTGGCTCATTTGGTTACTAAGTTTCCACCTGTGTCCCCTTGTTCGGGTATCACCCTTGCTAAATAATTTATATCTACCCTGTCGATTCCTCTAATAATATTATAGGTGGTCATGTCTCCCCGTAACTCTTCTGCCTTCCGGTGTCGTAATCTTTCCTCGTAGCACATACCATTCGGCTTGGGACCAGCCTGATGGTATACCTCTGAACATTTTCTAACTTCGTTTTGTGTTTGACTAGATGTGGATTCCACGCTGAGGCGCATATTCCAGTATTGGTCTGACATATGAGGTATACAAGGTTCTGAATGATTCCTTACACAAGTTTCTAAAGGAAATTCTTATGTTTGCCAGCTCAGGGAAAAAGTCTTGCATGATATTAACCCCCAGATCTTTCTCTTCCAGATTCCTGAAGGTTTTTATCTTCCAACTGGTACCTTGTGTGTTTGGTCTCCTGCTCCCTACACCTATCTGAATCACTTTACACTTGCTCGAGTTAAATTTTAGTAGTCATTTGTTGGTCCATTCCTTCAGTCTGTAAAGGTCATCTTTTAGTCTCTTCCTGTCCTCCTCTGTTTTATTCCTTTTCTCAAGATCTTCTCTCACTTCGCATGGTAAACAAGTTAAGGAAATTGGCCCGTAGTTTAGGTCCTCCTGCCAGTGTAGGAGGTTCTGAACCCTTTTGGGAATATTGGCACTACATTAGCTGTCTTCTAACTTCCTGGTAGGTCTCCTGTTTCAGTAATCAGTAAGAGCAAGATATCTGAGACAATAACAGTAATCAGTAAGAACATCTGAGATGAGAAGAGAGTAATCAGTAAGAACATCTGAGATGAGAAGAGAGTAATCAGTAAGAACATCTGAGAAGAGAATAATCAGAAAGAACATCTAAAAACACAGTAATCAATAAGAATATCTGAGAAAAGAGTAATCAGTAAAAAACATCTGAAGAGAGTAATCAGTAAAAAACATCTGAAGAGAGTAATCAGTAAGTACAAGACAACATTAGAGAACACAATAATCACCAAGAACAAGAGAACATCAGAAAACATAATCAGCGCGAACAAAACAACATCAGAGAACACAATAATCAGGGAGAACAAGACAACATCAGAGTAACACAATAATCAGGGAGAACAAGACAACATCAGAGAACACAATAATCAACGAGAACAAAACATCAGAGAACAAGACAATATCAGAGAACACAACAATCAGAGAGAACAAGACAACATCAGAGAACACAATAATCAGCGAGAACAAGACAACATCAGAGTAACACAATAATCAGGGAGAACAAGACAACATCAGAGAACACAATAATCAGGGAGAACAAGACAACATCAGAGAACACAATAATTAGCGAGAACAAGACAACATCAGAGTAACACAATAATCAGGGAGAACAAGACAACATCAGAGAACACAATAATCAGGGAGAACAAGACAACATCAGAGAACACAATAATCAGTGGGAACAAGACTACTCAACAGGACAACAAAAGGACAGACAGGATGTGTTGTGTTCCCAGTTGGGATGACATGTTGCCAATCATCATCGCAGCTTGAAGTCTTTGTTTACTCTGCCTGTACTCAAGGATGAATCCTGACCTCAGACAACACTCACAATATCTCAGTACACTTTACCCAATACTGACCTTATGATAATATACAGTTCCAAATACAGGCCACTCCTTGTTCTTCTCTGCAGGAACCTTCGCCGAAGCCAGACACGACTCAGAGCAGCTGTTGACAGTTGTTCAACACAATTTATAATGTGGCCAGCCATATCAATATTAAATCCCTTATACAGGCAAGTGAACATTTTATTTTCAGAAATATAAATATGTCTGTATATTTCATAATTCCGACAAATAACTCAAAACATATAAAGATATAAATACATACTTGAAGCTCTTAACGTCATCATTTATGGATGAGAACGTGGAACAGTGTTGTAGTGATGACCTTGCCACATTACTAAACACGACTATCACTAAAAAAAAAAAAAAAGTCGCGGCTAAGAACATTTCATCAAGTCACTATAATATCTAGTTTCAAATATTCAAAAGACATTATAATCACGGTAGAACTACACTTACTCATAATGGCGAATGGCGGACACCCCATGGTTGGTGGTGGCTGTGGTGGAGGGTAGTAACCATAATATTACTGTTGGTGGTGGCTGTAGTGGAGGAAAGCAACCATAATCTTTCTGTTGGTGGTGGAATGCAGACACTATAACCTTATTGTTGGTGATGGCTGTGGTGGAAAGCTGGAACCGTAATCTTTATGTTTGTCGGGAAAGGCAATAACTATAATCTTACTGTTGGTGGTGGCTGTTGTGAGGGCAGCAACCGTAATCTTTATGCTGCAGGTGGAAGGTAGCAGATATAATCTTACTGTTGGTGGTGGTTATGGTAGATGGCAGCAACTATAATCTTTCGTTTGCAGTGGAATCCAGCAACGGTAATCTTTCTGTTGGCTGTGGTGGAGGGCAGCAACCATAAGCTTCCTACTGCTTATACCTGCAGTAACAATACCACTCATGATTCACAATTTAAGTCAGTTTAATTTTTTTTAAGAAATGTATTATTGTACACTAATTCATATTGATTAAACTGTATATATATTTGACACACTAAAAGCATAACTAAGTAAAATTCCTTCTTCACTGATTTTCCCCACCAAACTTGTTAAGAGTAAGTCTCCGAGTGATAAAGCATACAGAGAAAGTTTATTGTTAAACTTGCTACGATGTTTTAATTAAGATGAAGAAAATGTAAGTAATCTCAATACGTCAGCCACCAGCTTCACTTCCTTCCTGTTTATCACCGCCATCACCCAGGCACAAATGTCTGCAAATGTGGCATCAACGGCTGGCTCTCCGGACTTTATACATTAATATTTATATAACGGGTTTTAGAACTTCAGACTTCCTCATGTATTCATCCGTTTTTCTTTAAACTCCAAAAAAGAACATTTTCTCTATTATATCTATTTTATGGTGTTGAGAGAGAAGCCTCGTACCCAGGAGAGTCTGCATGTTCCAACATGCTCACTGTAACCTCACGCACCGACCTGTTCTGTAGGCAATGAAAATGTGAATGTAATTAATTGAATTTACCTCAGCGGGGACAGGCAGACGACAGAAAGTCAAGAGGTCCCGTATTATTCCTGAGTTTCTTCCAGTTGGATTTTAAACAGAAGTAGTCATTTACGGCTTCGGCGGGTCGAGTATTCTGTGGGTTTATTACCTAAAGAGCGCAAAAGCATCTCCTGTTGTCTGTCCTACATTGTGGCTTCTTAAGCTTGAAGTTGTTGCCCCTTGTGAGAGTTTCGCTGGTCCTTGAAGTGGTCTCAGTTAGATCAACCATGTCATGTCTAGTATGTAGTATTGGTAGTCTTGAGGACCTAAACCTTTTCTCGTATGAGGGTTGACTTAGTTCCGATATTATTATTATTCTCGCTCTGTTGTGATCCTTTTCAAAAGCAGTTATGTCCCTTTGAAGGTGAAATCTCAATACGGTAATGCATGCACATGACTGTAAGGCCGCCGCCGCCCAGCTGGGTGGGTATGGAGCAAGACTAGTAACTATGTGACTCACTATTGATGTAAAGTGCCTTGTATAGAGACTGTTGTGAGCCTCTTGTTGAATCACTTGTGATACAAAAGATTATCGATGTGTATATGTATTTGTGTAAATGATTGCGTGTGTGTGTGTGTGTATATATATATATATATATATATATATATATATATATATATATATATATAATATATATATATATATATATATATATATATATATATATATATAATATATATATATATATATATATATATATATATATATATATATATATATATATATATATATATATATATATATATATATATATATTAGTATATTTTGGTAGCAGTCTTTCCTGTAGACATATATTATTAAATATGACCGAAAAAGTAAGATTAATAATTCTAACACGAATTTTCTCAATCTTTCGTACATTACGCTTCACGGTTGGAGGTAAATCAAAAATCACTTCTCCAAAATTCATTTTTATTTCTAGTCTGACGCGACACGGGCGCGTTTCGTAAAACTTATTACATTTTCAAAGACTTCACAAATACACAACTGATTAGAACTTACGTATCTCTGCTATTATATCTACATTTGAGTGAGGTGGGAGGGATGATGTGGCATATAGTGACGTGGCATTAACACAAGACAGAACATGAGGGGATATTAATAGGGTATTAAAAGTATCAACACAAGACAGAACAGAAACAATGGGTATTGAATAGAAGTGTTTGTAGAAAGCCTATTGGTCCATATTTCTTGATGCTTCTATATTGGAGCGGAGTCTTGAGGTGGGTAGAATATAGTTGTGCAATAATTGGCTGTTGATTGCTGGTGTTGACTTCTTGATGTGTAGTGCCTCGCAAACGTCAAGCCGCCTGCTATCGCTGTATCTATCGATGATTTCTGTGTTGTTTACTAGGATTTCTCTGGCGATGGTTTGGTTATGGGAAGAGATTATATGTTCCTTAATGGAGCCCTGTTGCTTATGCATCGTTAAACGCCTGGAAAGAGATGTTGTTGTCTTGCCTATATACTGGGTTTTTTGGAGCTTACAGTCCCCAAGTGGGCATTTGAAGGCATAGACGACGTTAGTCTCTTTTAAAGCGTTCTGTTTTGTGTCTGGAGAGTTTCTCATGAGTAGGCTGGCCGTTTTTCTGGTTTTATAGTAAATCGTCAGTTGTATCCTCTGATTTTTGTCTGTAGGGATAACGTTTCTATTAACAATATCTTTCAGGACCCTTTCCTCCGTTTTATGAGCTGTGGAAAAGAAGTTCCTGTAAAATAGTCTAATAGGGGGTATAGGTGTTGTGTTAGTTGTCTCTTCAGAGGTTGCATGGCTTTTCACTTTCCTTCTTATGATGTCTTCGATGAAACCATTGGAGAAGCCGTTATTGACTAGAACCTGCCTTACCCTACAGAGTTCTTCGTCGACTTGCTTCCATTCTGAGCTGTGGCTGAGAGCACGGTCGACGTATGCGTTAACAACACTCCTCTTGTACCTGTCAGGGCAGTCGCTGTTGGCATTTAGGCACATTCCTATGTTTGTTTCCTTAGTGTAGACTGCAGTGTGGAAACCTCCGCTCTTTTCCATGACTGTTACATCTAGAAAAGGCAGCTTCCCATCCTTTTCCGTCTCGTAAGTGAAACGCAGCACGGAACTCTGCTCAAATGCCTCCTTCAGCTCCTGCAGATGTCTGACATCAGGTACCTGTGTAAAAATGTCGTCAACATACCTGCAGTATATGGCCGGTTTCAAGTTCATGTCGACTAAGACTTTTTGCTCGATGGTACCCATGTAGAAGTTTGCAAACAGGACACCTAGGGGAGAACCCATGGCGACCCCATCTACTTGCTTATACATGTGCCCATCCGGGCTCAAGAAGGGTGCCTCTTTAGTACAAGCTTGGAGTAGTTTCCTCAGAATACTTTCTGGCATGTCAAGAGGAGTACAGGCTGGATCACGATACACTCTGTCGGCGATCATTCCGATTGTCTCGTCCACAGGTACGTTGGTAAACAGCGATTCTACGTCCAACGAGGCTCTTATCCCTGTGGCCCGTGTGCCCCGCAGTAAGTCCACAAATTCCTTTGGAGACTTCAGGCTGAAGGCGCAAGGGACATAAGGAGTCAGCAGGCCGTTGAGTCGCTTCGCCAGTCTGTACGTGGGTGTGGGTATCTGGCTAATGATTGGCCGAAGTGGGTTTCCAGGCTTGTGCGTCTTGACATTTCCATACGCATATCCAGGTTTATATTCCCCAATGATCTTTGGCAGGTGGAGTCCGGATTTCTTGGCGTTCACAGTTTCGATCAGTTTGTTGACCTTTGCTTTTAATTCGGCTGTAGTGTCCTTCGTTACCCTTTGGAACTTAGTTTGGTCAGAGAGTATGATGTTCATTTTCGCCAGATATTCGTCTTTTTTAAGAATGACATATATTGGCGACTTGTCACCTCTCCTGACAACTATCTCCTTGTTCTCACGAAGGCTTTTAGCTGCCGCTTTAAGCTCGGGGGACAGTATGGTGCTTCTGTAGTTGCCTCGATTCTTTCCTCCTTCTGCAATAAGTTCTGCTTGTAAGGTATCTTTGGTAGTGACCTTCTTTTGTGTCTCGAGGTCGAATATGTCGTCCAACAGAATTTCCAACTCTACTTTCCGGGCCATTTCACTCGGTCTGGACATAACATGACAGTTTATGCCCAGGTTTAGGAGAGTGACTTGGTCCTCAGTGAGGTTAATTCCTGCAAGGTTCAGGAAGCCATCTCTTGGTCGTGGAATTGCCATAGGTCCTCCATATAATGTTGTTAGTTTCTTGATAATCCTTGTTTCAGTGCTGAGGTGATGTTGGTTTGTGAGGATGTCGAGGTGTTGTTCAATGCGGGTACGGATACTATGGTCGATGTTGCTATTTCTCCACTCGTTTGTAGCATGAAGTAGTTGCGTTTTGTTGTCTTTGATTTCATTCTCTGCCTTGTATATCTGATCACGAATCAGATCCTGGCGATATTTTATCGTGAAGGCTTGATTCCTTGCTGCTGGGTCGTGCACTTTAATATTAGTATATTTTGGTAGCAGTCTTTCCTGTAGACATATATTATTAAATATGACCGAAAAAGTAAGATTAATAATTCTAACACGAATTTTCTCAATCTTTCGTACATTACGCTTCACGGTTGGAGGTAAATCAAAAATCACTTCTCCAAAATTCATTTTTATTTCTAGTCTGACGCGACACGGGCGCGTTTCGTAAAACTTATTACATTTTCAAAGACTTCACAAATACACAACTGATTAGAACTTACGTATCTCTGCTATTATATCTACATTTGAGTGAGGTGGGAGGGATGATGTGGCATATAGTGACGTGGCATTAACACAAGACAGAACATGAGGGGATATTAATAGGGTATTAAAAGTATCAACACAAGACAGAACAGAAACAATGGGTATTGAATAGAAGTGTTTGTAGAAAGCCTATTGGTCCATATTTCTTGATGCTTCTATATTGGAGCGGAGTCTTGAGGTGGGTAGAATATAGTTGTGCAATAATTGGCTGTTGATTGCTGGTGTTGACTTCTTGATGTGTAGTGCCTCGCAAACGTCAAGCCGCCTGCTATCGCTGTATCTATCGATGATTTCTGTGTTGTTTACTAGGATTTCTCTGGCGATGGTTTGGTTATGGGAAGAGATTATATGTTCCTTAATGGAGCCCTGTTGCTTATGCATCGTTAAACGCCTGGAAAGAGATGTTGTTGTCTTGCCTATATACTGGGTTTTTTGGAGCTTACAGTCCCCAAGTGGGCATTTGAAGGCATAGACGACGTTAGTCTCTTTTAAAGCGTTCTGTTTTGTGTCTGGAGAGTTTCTCATGAGTAGGCTGGCCGTTTTTCTGGTTTTATAGTAAATCGTCAGTTGTATCCTCTGATTTTTGTCTGTAGGGATAACGTTTCTATTAACAATATCTTTCAGGACCCTTTCCTCCGTTTTATGAGCTGTGGAAAAGAAGTTCCTGTAAAATAGTCTAATAGGGGGTATAGGTGTTGTGTTAGTTGTCTCTTCAGAGGTTGCATGGCTTTTCACTTTCCTTCTTATGATGTCTTCGATGAAACCATTGGAGAAGCCGTTATTGACTAGAACCTGCCTTACCCTACAGAGTTCTTCGTCGACTTGCTTCCATTCTGAGCTGTGGCTGAGAGCACGGTCGACGTATGCGTTAACAACACTCCTCTTGTACCTGTCAGGGCAGTCGCTGTTGGCATTTAGGCACATTCCTATGTTTGTTTCCTTAGTGTAGACTGCAGTGTGGAAACCTCCGCTCTTTTCCATGACTGTTACATCTAGAAAAGGCAGCTTCCCATCCTTTCTTCCCATCCCATCATCCGAAGAACTCTGTAGGGTAAGGCAGGTTCTAGTCAATAACGGCTTCTCCAATGGTTTCATCGAAGACATCATAAGAAGGAAAGTGAAAAGCCATGCAACCTCTGAAGAGACAACTAACACAACACCTATACCCCCTATTAGACTATTTTACAGGAACTTCTTTTCCACAGCTCATAAAACGGAGGAAAGGGTCCTGAAAGATATTGTTAATAGAAACGTTATCCCTACAGACAAAAATCAGAGGATACAACTGACGATTTACTATAAAACCAGAAAAACGGCCAGCCTACTCATGAGAAACTCTCCAGACACAAAACAGAACGCTTTAAAAGAGACTAACGTCGTCTATGCCTTCAAATGCCCACTTGGGGACTGTAAGCTCCAAAAAACCCAGTATATAGGCAAGACAACAACATCTCTTTCCAGGCGTTTAACGATGCATAAGCAACAGGGCTCCATTAAGGAACATATAATCTCTTCCCATAACCAAACCATCGCCAGAGAAATCCTAGTAAACAACACAGAAATCATCGATAGATACAGCGATAGCAGGCGGCTTGACGTTTGCGAGGCACTACACATCAAGAAGTCAACACCAGCAATCAACAGCCAATTATTGCACAACTATATTCTACCCACCTCAAGACTCCGCTCCAATATAGAAGCATCAAGAAATATGGACCAATAGGCTTTCTACAAACACTTCTATTCAATACCCATTGTTTCTGTTCTGTCTTGTGTTGATACTTTTAATACCCTATTAATATCCCCTCATGTTCTGTCTTGTGTTAATGCCACGTCACTATATGCCACATCATCCCTCCCACCTCACTCAAATGTAGATATAATAGCAGAGATACGTAAGTTCTAATCAGTTGTGTATTTGTGAAGTCTTTGAAAATGTAATAAGTTTTACGAAACGCGCCCGTGTCGCGTCAGACTAGAAATAAAAATGAATTTTGGAGAAGTGATTTTTTATTTACCTCCAACCGTGAAGCGTAATGTACGAAAGATTGAGAAAATTCGTGTTAGAATTATTAATCTTACTTTTTCGGTCATATTTAATAATATATGTCTACAGGAAAGACTGCTACCAAAATATACTAATATTAAAGTGCACGACCCAGCAGCAAGGAATCAAGCCTTCACGATAAAATATCGCCAGGATCTGATTCGTGATCAGATATACAAGGCAGAGAATGAAATCAAAGACAACAAAACGCAACTACTTCATGCTACAAACGAGTGGAGAAATAGCAACATCGACCATAGTATCCGTACCCGCATTGAACAACACCTCGACATCCTCACAAACCAACATCACCTCAGCACTGAAACAAGGATTATCAAGAAACTAACAACATTATATGGAGGACCTATGGCAATTCCACGACCAAGAGATGGCTTCCTGAACCTTGCAGGAATTAACCTCACTGAGGACCAAGTCACTCTCCTAAACCTGGGCATAAACTGTCATGTTATGTCCAGACCGAGTGAAATGGCCCGGAAAGTAGAGTTGGAAATTCTGTTGGACGACATATTCGACCTCGAGACACAAAAGAAGGTCACTACCAAAGATACCTTACAAGCAGAACTTATTGCAGAAGGAGGAAAGAATCGAGGCAACTACAGAAGCACCATACTGTCCCCCGAGCTTAAAGCGGCAGCTAAAAGCCTTCGTGAGAACAAGGAGATAGTTGTCAGGAGAGGTGACAAGTCGCCAATATATGTCATTCTTAAAAAAGACGAATATCTGGCGAAAATGAACATCATACTCTCTGACCAAACTAAGTTCCAAAGGGTAACGAAGGACACTACAGCCGAATTAAAAGCAAAGGTCAACAAACTGATCGAAACTGTGAACGCCAAGAAATCCGGACTCCACCTGCCAAAGATCATTGGGGAATATAAACCTGGATATGCGTATGGAAATGTCAAGACGCACAAGCCTGGAAACCCACTTCGGCCAATCATTAGCCAGATACCCACACCCACGTACAGACTGGCGAAGCGACTCAACGGCCTGCTGACTCCTTATGTCCCTTGCGCCTTCAGCCTGAAGTCTCCAAAGGAATTTGTGGACTTACTGCGGGGCACACGGGCCACAGGGATAAGAGCCTCGTTGGACGTAGAATCGCTGTTTACCAACGTACCTGTGGACGAGACAATCGGAATGATCGCCGACAGAGTGTATCGTGATCCAGCCTGTACTCCTCTTGACATGCCAGAAAGTATTCTGAGGAAACTACTCCAAGCTTGTACTAAAGAGGCACCCTTCTTGAGCCCGGATGGGCACATGTATAAGCAAGTAGATGGGGTCGCCATGGGTTCTCCCCTAGGTGTCCTGTTTGCAAACTTCTACATGGGTACCATCGAGCAAAAAGTCTTAGTCGACATGAACTTGAAACCGGCCATATACTGCAGGTATGTTGACGACATTTTTACACAGGTACCTGATGTCAGACATCTGCAGGAGCTGAAGGAGGCATTTGAGCAGAGTTCCGTGCTGCGTTTCACTTACGAGACGGAAAAGGATGGGAAGCTGCCTTTTCTAGATGTAACAGTCATGGAAAAGAGCGGAGGTTTCCACACTGCAGTCTACACTAAGGAAACAAACATAGGAATGTGCCTAAATGCCAACAGCGACTGCCCTGACAGGTACAAGAGGAGTGTTGTTAACGCATACGTCGACCGTGCTCTCAGCCACAGCTCAGAATGGAAGCAAGTCGACGAAGAACTCTGTAGGGTAAGGCAGGTTCTAGTCAATAACGGCTTCTCCAATGGTTTCATCGAAGACATCATAAGAAGGAAAGTGAAAAGCCATGCAACCTCTGAAGAGACAACTAACACAACACCTATACCCCCTATTAGACTATTTTACAGGAACTTCTTTTCCACAGCTCATAAAACGGAGGAAAGGGTCCTGAAAGATATTGTTAATAGAAACGTTATCCCTACAGACAAAAATCAGAGGATACAACTGACGATTTACTATAAAACCAGAAAAACGGCCAGCCTACTCATGAGAAACTCTCCAGACACAAAACAGAACGCTTTAAAAGAGACTAACGTCGTCTATGCCTTCAAATGCCCACTTGGGGACTGTAAGCTCCAAAAAACCCAGTATATAGGCAAGACAACAACATCTCTTTCCAGGCGTTTAACGATGCATAAGCAACAGGGCTCCATTAAGGAACATATAATCTCTTCCCATAACCAAACCATCGCCAGAGAAATCCTAGTAAACAACACAGAAATCATCGATAGATACAGCGATAGCAGGCGGCTTGACGTTTGCGAGGCACTACACATCAAGAAGTCAACACCAGCAATCAACAGCCAATTATTGCACAACTATATTCTACCCACCTCAAGACTCCGCTCCAATATAGAAGCATCAAGAAATATGGACCAATAGGCTTTCTACAAACACTTCTATTCAATACCCATTGTTTCTGTTCTGTCTTGTGTTGATACTTTTAATACCCTATTAATATCCCCCTCATGTTCTGTCTTGTGTTAATGCCACGTCACTATATGCCACATCATCCCTCCCACCTCACTCAAATGTAGATATAATAGCAGAGATACGTAAGTTCTAATCAGTTGTGTATTTGTGAAGTCTTTGAAAATGTAATAAGTTTTACGAAACGCGCCCGTGTCGCGTCAGACTAGAAATAAAAATGAATTTTGGAGAAGTGATTTTTGATTTACCTCCAACCGTGAAGCGTAATGTACGAAAGATTGAGAAAATTCGTGTTAGAATTATTAATCTTACTTTTTTGGTCATATTTAATAATATATATATATATATATATATATATATATATATATATATATATATATATATATATATATATATATATATATATATATATATTATATATATATTATGTCGTACCTAGTAGCCAGAACGCACTTCTCAGCCTACTATGCAAGGCCCGATTTGCCTAATAAGCCAAGTTTTCCTGAATTAATATATTTTCTCTAATTTTTTTCTTATGAAATGATAAAGCTACCCATTTCATTATGTATGAGGTCAATTTTTTTTTATTGTAGTTAAAATTAATGTAGATATATGACCAAACCTAACCAACCCTACCTAACCTAACCTAACCTATCTTTATAGGTTAGGTTGGGTTAGGTAGCCGAAAAAGTTAGGTTAGGTTAGGTTAGGTAGGTTAGGTAGTCGAAAAACAATTAATTCATGAAAACTTGGCTTATTAGGCAAATCGTTCCTTGCATAGTAGGCTGAGAAGTGCGTTCTGGCTACTAGGTACGACATATATATATATATATATATATATATATATATATATATATATATATATATATATATATATATATATATATATATATATATATATATATATATGTCGTACCTAGTAGCCAGAACGCACTTGTCAGCCTACTATGCAAGGCCCGATTTGCCTAATAAGCCAAGTTTTCATGAATTAATTGTTTTTCGACTACCTAACCTAACCTAACTTTTTCGGCTACCTAACCTAACCTAACCTATAAAGATAGGTTAGGTTAGGTTCAACCCATCCTCCGAATTGACAGTACGATTTAATACCAAGTGTAATAAGTACACTTTCTTACTGTAATAAGCAGTGCATAATTGCACTTATGGGGCTGTTACATTGACCCAACTCCCTCCCCCGCTTTAATTCTTCTCGTTTTCTGTTAAGTCACTCAGAATTTTGGGATGACGTTTTCAATTTCGATTTGCAATACACAAGTTTTAAATATCAGGAATTTCTTTTTCAGGTTAATTAAACAATATAGACTTTATACAAAATTTTAAAATATCCTGAGTTACTTTACAATTTATTGATATATTTTAGTTTTGTTTTATTAGTTTTATAAAACTGTAATATCAATATAGCTATAGGTTAAGTACTAATAGTAATTAAGAAGCAATACAATTATTATCTTCAAAAACTAAGACGGTTAGGTGAGGTTGTGGTTTTCTATTCAGTTTTTCAGGTAAACTCAAATATTCACAATATATTTGACAGTACGATTTAATACTAAGTGAAAATAAGTACAATTCCTAACTGCTATGAATAGTACATAATTGCACTTATTTGTCTTCTTACATTTACCACCCCATTTTTGGAGGACGGGCTGTTAGGTTAGGTAGGGTTGGTTAGGTTCGGTCATATATCTACGTTAACTTTAACTCCAATAAAAAAAAATTGTCCTCATACTTTATGAAATGGGTAGCTTTATCATTTCATAAGAAAAAAATTAGAGAAAAAATATTAATTCAGGAAAACTTGGCTTATTAGGCAAATCGGGCCTTGCATAGTAGGCTGAGAAGTGCGTTCTGGCTATTAGGTACGACATACATATATATATATATATATATATATATATATATATATATATATATATATATATATATATATATATATATATATATATATATATATGTCGTACCTAATAGCCAGAACGCACTTCTCAGCCTACTATTCAAGGCCCGATTTGCCTAATAAGCCAAGTTTTCATGAATTAATGTTTTTTCGTCTACCTAACCTACCTAACCTAACCTAACCTAGCTTTTTTTGGCTACCTAACCTAACCTTACCTATAAATATAGGTTAGGTTAGGTTAGGTAGGGTTGGTTAGGTTCGGTCATATATCTACGTTAATTTTAACTCCAATAAAAAAAAATTGACCTCATACATAGAGAAAAGGGTTGCTTTATCATTTCATAAGAAAAAAAATATAGTAAATATATTAATTCAGGAAAACTTGGCTTATTAGGCAAATGGGGCCTTGAATAGTAGGCTGAGAAGTGAGTTCTGGCTACTAGGTACGACATATATATATATATATATATATATATATGTCGTACCTAGTAGCCAGAACGCACTTCTCAGCCTACTATGCAAGGCCCAATTTGCCTAATAAGCCAAGTTTTCATGAATTAATTGTTTTTCGATTACCTAACCTACCTAACCTAACTTTTCTGGCTACCTAACCTAACCTAACCAATAAAGATAGGTTAGGTTAGGTTAGGTAGGGTTGGTTAGGTTCGGTCATATATCTACGTTAATTTTTACTCCAATGAAAAAAAATTACCTCATACATAATGAAATGGGTAGCTTTATCATTTCATAAGAAAAAAATTAGAGAAAATATATTACTTCAGGAAAACTTGGCTTATTAGGCAAATACGGCCTTGCATAGTAGGCTGAGAAGTGCGTTCTGGCTACTAGGTACGACATATATATATATATATATATATATATATATATATATATATATATATATATATATATATATATATATATATATATATATATATATATATATATATATGTCGTACCTAGTAGCCAGAACTCACTTCTCAGCCTACTATGCAAGGCCCGATTTGCCTAATAAGCTAAGTTTTCCTGAATTAATATATTTTCTCTAATTTTTTTCTTATGAAATGAAAAAACTACCCATTTCATTATGTATGAGGTCAATTTTTTTTTATTTGAGTTAAAATTAACGTAGATATATGACCGAACCTAACCTAACCTATCTTTATAGGTTAGGTTAGGTAGCCGAAAAAGGTAGGTTAGGTTAGGTTAGGTAGGTTAGGTAGTCGAAAAAACATTAATTCATGAAAACTTGGCTTATTAGGCAAATCGGGCCTCGCATAGTAGGCTGAGAAGTGCGTTCTGGCTACTGGCTACTAGGTAAGTTCATTCACGGTCTTGCTTCCCACTTTACCATAAATCATTATGTCATCCGCAAATTATTCGTTGTTTCATGATTCATCATCTATGTCGCTGATGCATATTACATAAGACTTAGATTTCCTTTGGTTTGGATAAGTTCGCTTAAATTATAACGGTGTGCTATTCTCAAACATGTGAAATTTGAAATTAAAATACTGTACTATGAGTATCCCCTATAATATGACTTTAAAGATAGCCTATGCCTACGGACATACCAAAGAAAATGTGTTTACCATCGGTTTTTTTATAATTTAAACCCTGGAATTATAATACAATACAGCTATAAGTTGGGAATATTCTCTGTTTAAGACATAGGTTCACGTGTCTGCTTACAAGTAGTCTAGTATTAGAACCGCAATATGCTTTCAGTCAGACCATCACAAAAATCTAGATATCTATCCAGGTGGTCTGAGAGGGAAGTTGACGTCTCGATATTATCACTATACCCTCAGAACGGTCTGTGTAAATGGGAGTGTCCCCTGAGACAACAAAAATATAAAAGTCGATAATGCTTGTCTCTGGGGCGTCTTGACTCCAAGACTTTCCGTAATTGTGGCTTCATAGGAATGTGTAACCCCTGTCCCTACAATTGTACATTACTCTTGTTCTTTGTACACATATTCTACTGAATAACAATTATTATTATAATTTATTATAACATTGATGTATTACACGGCACAAAATGATCCCAACGTGTTGCAATTGGAGTCACTCGTTTCGGAAATAATACTGGACATTTAACAAAACTAAATTCAGTTGCTACCAAAGTCTCTTAAAAAAATAAATTACGGTGAAAAATATAAGACAACCCCTACCTGACGCAGATTATAGGAGAGATCCCTACTTGATGTAAACTACAAGAGAGACCATTCCTGATGTAGACTACAAGAGACCATTCCTAATGTAGAATACAAGAGACCATTCCTAATGTAGACTACAAGAGACCATTCCTGAAGTAGTCTACAAGAGACCATTCCTAATGTAGAATACAAGAGACCATTCCTAATGTAGACTACAAGAGAGACCATTCCAGATGTAGACTACAATAGAGCTCCTATCTCACGTAGACTACCAAAGATATACTACCTGATGTAGACCATACGAGATCCAACCTGATGTAGGCAAGAGAGGTCCTACCCGATGTGCACTCCCTTGTGGATACCTTATGGAGGTTCCGTGGATCACCGACCCCGAGGCCTGCCCTCTCACCAGGCCTTCCGGTTGGTCGTCTGGTCAACCAAGGAGGCCAACCTGAACTACATCCTACCTGTGGTAGACTACGATACATCCTACATGATGTAGAGAAGAGGAGATCCTATCTGAATGTAGACTACAAGATACCGCTTACCTGAATGTAGACTACAAGTGAAAGCCCTACCTGATGTAAATTACAAGAGACCCTACCTAATGTAGATTGCAAGAGACTATACCAGATGTGGGCAGAGATCCTACTTGATGTAAACTAGAGATCTTACCTAATGAAGACTACAAGACAGACCCTACCTGATGTAGACTACAAGACAGACCCTACCTGATGTAGACTACAAGATAGACACTACCTGATGTAGACTACAAGATAGACCCTACCTGATGTAGACTACAAGGTAGACCCTACCTGATGTAGACAACAAGACAGACCCTACCTGATGTAGACTACAAGACAGACCCTACCTGATGTAGACTACAAGACAGAACCCTACCTGATGTAGACTACAAGATAGACCCTACCTGATGTAGACTACAAGACAGAACCCTACCTGATGTAGACTACAAGATAGACCCTACCTGATGTAGACTACAAGATAGACCCTACCTGATGTAGACTACAAGATAGACCCTAACTGATGTAGACTACAAGACAGACACTGCCTGATGTAGACTACAAGACAGACCCTACCTGATGTAGACTACAAGATACACCCTACCTGATGTAGACTACAAGATAGACCCTACCTGATGTAGACTACAAGATAGACCCTACCTGATGTAGACTACAAGATAGACCCTACCTGATGTAGACTACAAGATAGACCCTACCTGATGTAGACTACAAGATAGACCCTACCTGATGTAGACTACAAGACAGACCCTACCTGATGTAGACTACAAGACAGACCCTACCTGATGTAGACTACAAGATAGACCCTACCTGATGTAGACTACAAGACAGACCCTACCTGATGTAGACTACAAGATAGACCCTACCTGATGTAGACTACAAGACAGACCCTATCTGGTGTCATTTATCCTCCCGGAGTAATTTTATGCATAACCAGACGCTAGAGATTTAAATGGACTTGAGGAGAGAATTTGTTAAAGGATAACATATATTATTACCTACCACCATTGGGTTGTAGGTAGACAGACTGGGGACTATACCTTGGAAGGAATGTTCTACTCTAATTGTTGGATTTATTAAAGGCGAAAATTTTGGTAAAGCACACGGCATCATGTCACAGCAGTGACCAGTGTTCACTCCTCCAACCCATGGAACTGTAGCTCTCGACACCAAGGTGTACAGGTAAGTGTGCAATTATCAAAATAAAGCACCATGCCAGAATGACTATATAGAACTGGCTGTGGTGTTATATATTACAGTATAAGTGAAATGTGTTCCTCTTGTTGTAATGTTCATCTGTGATACATAAGTCATTATGTACAAAGTATTCAAGAGTTCCTAGAAGTCATTTATGATGCCAATACAGAGCAAAAAGATGGTAGATGTCAAAAGAATCAGTTTCACCATAGACTTGATTGAAGGACATTCGGCATACTTGATGGTGTGCCAAAGAAAACCGAATTTTCGATCATCCTGAAAAATCAAGATATTCCACTCGAAGATGATTGACAGTAAGTGAAGCAATACTGTCCTGACAGTAAGGTGCAGGTCTCTGCTCCATTAAGTGACCTTAATCTTGTGTGACCAACACGTGACCTGGCCAGACGTTAAATATTTTATATTTCTGTCATAGAAAAAAGGACACGGGAACAGATCACGTTTGCTGGTAAACACTATTACTAGTAGTAGTTAACCATCTATCTATCTTTCTAACGGTTGTGGATCACATTTTGAATGATGATAGAAATCTGAATACGGAATTAGCTTCTGAGGAATGAACATGCCTACTTTGGTAAAGGCAACACCAATATGGATGTGGTAGGCAGCTAAACTCAACTGCTAAAGATGAGATACAATCAATGTAGACGAGGAGTCCCAATAACGTGGCTGAAATATGTTGACCAAACCACACACTAGAAGGTGAAGGGACGACGACGTTTCGGTCCGTCCTGGACCATTCTCACGTCAATTGTGGTGAGGGAAGTTGTTGTTGTTGTTATAGATTCAGCTACTCGAAACAAGTTCCAAGTAGCACGGGCTATGGTGAGCCCGTAACTTACCTGGCACAGGAGCGGGGCAAATAGCACGGGCTATGGTGAGCCCGTAACTTACCTGGCACAGGAGCGGGGCAAATAGCACGGGCTATGGTGAGCCCGTAACTTACCTGGCACAGGAGCGGGGCAAATAGCACGGGCTATGGTGAGCCCGTAACTTACCTGGCACAGGAGCGGGGCAAATAGCACGGGCTATGGTGAGCCCGTAACTTACCTGGCACAGGAGCGGGGCAATTAGCACGGGCTATGGTGAGCCCGTGGTGGACTTACCTGGCACAGGAGCGGTGCTGTGATGAGGGTAGGAGGTGAAGGCAATAAATAGGCAAGAGAGAGGTAAGGAGAAGAAAATCTTAGAGGAAGAAAAAGCAAGGCAAAAGGTACGAAAGGTAAGGTGTAATAAAGGTGATAGCAATAGGAATAAGAATATAAGAACATAAGAACAAAGGTAACTGCAGAAGGCCTATTGGCCCATACGAGGCAGCTCCTATTCACACCCAACCAATAAGGAGATAGTAATAGGAATAAGAAGGAGATAGTAATAGGAATAAGAAGGAGATAGTAATAGGAATAAGCAAGGGATCGAAAGAGAAAACAATGGAAAGAAAAACAAACAGGAAAGAGAAAGAAAGATAAATGGAAGGGTAAGCTTATGTTGTCACATTTGTTAGAAAGTTTAGAGCATTTGAGTATATACTGTGAAAGATAAGAGTCAACAGCAACAAAGCCAGGACTCAAGTTCATGTTGGGTACGTTTTGTATTAGAGCCGATTCAACAAGAAGGCGTCTGTGTAGAGGCAGGAAAGATTGTTTTGGAGGAAGACCAATCAACAGGATGATTAGAATCCCTCACATGACAAAAGAGAGCATTGTTTGTGTCTGCAGACTTAACACTTCTTTTATGTTCTTTAAGTTTGTCATTAAGGTGCAGGTCCTGGACCTTGAGAATGGTCCCGGACGGACCGAACCGTCGTCGTCCCTTCATCTTCTAGTGTGGTTTGGTCAACATACAGCCAATGTTGAATTTACATCACCACCGGATGAGAAGGGTTGGAAGACTCCAGAGTTATGTAAGCGCATTTAGTCAACTACAATAACAAACAAATTGGAAATATGTCGCCAAATGTGACTACATTTGTAGTCACTACAAGTAGTGACTACATTCGTGAAGGACTAAAGCTGTAAGTGTTAGTAAATCGGCATCATGGTATCAATCTCTACCAGTCTTGTATTTGAAGAGTGCTACTTATTTCTCTGCCAGGATGACAAGAGGGTTCCACCGAGTGGTTCTAGGGGAATGCCGACTACCAGAGAGCATGCACGGAGTTCCTGCTGAATGGTCCCGAGGGAACTGCATGCCACCAGGAAAAATTCTATTCCACTGATTGCTCCAACAGTATCTACGACCACCGTGAGGCAAGGAGCTCCTCAGAGTGGTCACATGAGGTTGTCCACGACCAGGAGCGAAAGGATTTTGTTGAGCGGTCCATCGAGGCAAAATGTTCCTCAGACTTGTCCCATGGGGACAGCCAACCACCAAGAGACAAGTGTGCTGCGGTGTTATATATTACAGTACAAGTGAAATGTGTTCCTCTTGTTGTAATGTTAATCTGTGACACATAAGTCAATTAACAGATAAAACAATTCTTTTAGTATAAAAAAAAAAAAGTTGAGTGTGGCAAGATTACTCCATGTTAAGCAAGACGGACAGGATTTCCTAAATGTCAACCCTGATTAATGGGGCAGAGTAGGCAGGATATACGCGACCAGGCGCATAAATATGGTAAAAAGATTATAAGGAAACATTGAACAATGAAGGTAATGCGAAATACAAATGCACTAATGCAAAAGAACAACATATTAGAGTAGAGTAGTGGAGTACAATTTCATCCAGATCAAGCACAAAAATGCAACTGAAAAACACTCCCGATAAGCAACATCTACATTATTAGAAATTAGTTCAACAATGTAGATAATGGTAAATATGAATGCATAAATGATTTGGGAGTACTGATTAGCATAAACACCAGGACACCAGTGTATGACTGTAAGCATAGGGCAATAACATACTTGACTTGTCATCTAGAAAAGTTAGTTTACATCTATAAAAATTAGTATAGAAATATTTATGTTATCCAACAACGCTCCCATGAGCTAGTTTGGTAACTATAGCCTACTGCAGGACATAAATTCTAATGAAAATGTGAAAGAATTTGAAAAACGAAGTTAATTCCAAGCATCAGCATTGCAATTTGGTACATTTTATTTACCTAGCGTAAATATAAGCAACATATTGCAGCAGATTGAACAAAACACAAGAACATTGCGTCACTAACGCCAATGCTTCATAAAGCTGACTAACAACAGCTGGGCTGGACATATGCACGAGTGAAAATAACGTTGTCAACAAAACCCGCATCACACAGCTGCCTTGGATGTCAATATGTGATTCTATACACTTTTGAACTTTTTTATGACTCACCTAACAAATCTAACCTAACCTAATCCAAGTTAATAGGCCTACAACTGAAGCCTATAATTACAAGGAAAATCTAATTAATATTTAAGTTATGAGTAACTTACAAGAAAAATCTAATTAATATTAAAGTTATGAGTAACCTGAAGCTCAAGGATGTCACAAATCAAAAGGCTAACACACCTCCCAGCCGGTCCTCATAAACAATAGGCCAATACTCGCACCTCCAGCAAGATTATAAAATTAATCACCGGAAAACCAACAAATTCTACATAAACCTTAGTGTGAGACACTAGACAACACTCCCACTGAACACTGAAGAGTTAATCGACATTGAACTATTTAATTTGTAAAATACATAAAACTTTGGTGATTTATTAATATATATTTATAACAGGTACTCTGCGATATGACTTTAACAACCCCTCGACCATGTATTTTACTCACACGGTGAAACAATGGGGAGAGAGGCGGCCGTTACCATCACGGATTAAGAGTTTTTACTGACCATAGGAGTGTAGTGAAGGTCGACTACGGTAGGTGGAAGTTGGGTGGCGGTAGAGCTGTAAATCTAGTGATGGTGAACACTCTTCAGACCTTGCCAAAAACACACTACAGGCGTCTCTTGACAACTTGACTCTGCTCTCCGACACAGGAAACACCCACAGATGCCATCTCTCCAGATGATATTTGACTGTATCTTATAACAATAAAGTTAATTAATGTTCACATCAAAATATAATTAATGATAATCTTTTAGGAGATAAGTTATTTGTTTTTAATGTTTGCAAACTCTTCGCATTTAACAGAAGATGTGTTGGTGGTACATGGTTGGTGGTACGAGGCTATTACAAGAGGATGAGGGTTTTGGCTGTTATCTCTTTAACCTTCAAGGCGATAAGAATTAGCTGGATTTGCTACGTTCTATTGGCTTATTCATTAAAGTTTAAACAAAAAGTATTTGAGTTTAATTCATAATCAATAAAAAAAAAAATTTAGAAACAATACTTTGAGAGAGCAGTTATATTTTCGACTAATTTACACTCAACTCCTAAAGAAATAACAGCAATATTATGGTATCTAAAGCTAGTCATATTATAAGATTAATGATGGTACCAGATTCAGTTTTATGTGACATTGCACTGAGGCTGCATTCTATAAAAGAGCTGACAAACATTTACTCATTAGTAACCATTAATTTTAGAATAACTATTAGTAGTAAAATTATATATCAATCTATTAAATTTGATCCGGTATAAAATAAATAAAACCCCCGAACTTGTGAAGGGAAGCTACTTGTTGGAAAATTGGAATCATACAGTCCGCTATTGTAAGAAATAAATTAATTAAGAAAAAGTATAAATCATTTAATAAATAAATTAAAAATAGTAACTAAAATAAATAATAAAATCCCACTAGTCAGTTTCCCCACAATATTGGCGGCGCCAGGCTGTCGGCCCTTAGAATTTCTAAAGTCACACCTTTTGAGTGCTAATTGTCACAGGTAAAGTAGAGGTCATGTCGTATTATGTGACCTCGCTCTCTGCTAAGCTGATAATTGCAGACGGGAGGTTGTGTTCGTTCCATCAAACAAGCCGTTGTTTAAGTGTTGTAGGAAGAGAGCCAGATGCTATCTCCTGGTAGGCGGAGTTTATCTCCCGGTTCCTTCTTAAATACCGGAGGAATTGTACATTTGGGAAGAATAGACTGACAGAGAGAGGCCTTGCTACACCAGAGAGGTTCCAGCAGCCCAGACTAGGCCGTCTCAGCCCGATAGGGGACTTTGAATGTCAGCCGTACCACCACCGTCCTCTCTACCATCTTATACTCTGAGACTTTGGCGAGTTAAATGAAAAGGTTGATGTATTTGGCGTTTTCCAAAGTTATATGTTGTGTGAATTTTAGGGGCAGTCAGTCAGCCGTGGTTGCTCTCAAATTCTTGCGTGGTGACTCAAATTCTGAAGCAATGTTGATACTTGAGGGTCAAGAGGAAAGGAATTATGATATCCATAGATTGTGAATACGAGTGAATATATAATTATGAATGTCTACTTGATTTTTTACGAAAATTAGTTGTCTTTAATTCTGATCCCTAGATCTTGTGTTCTGGTCTATGATACAGTGAAAGGTAGAGTGGAGAGCACTCTGAAGTTTACTGGCTAAGATTATGACTTAAAAGATTCTTGAATATACGATATAAATTCTTACGGTTGTTACTTGAAAACATCAGACAATATTGTGGTATAGACAAGTGCCATTCTTTGTCTTATAAAAAACTCTTGAATGGATGGTGGCAGCCATTACTCCCTTCTTTCCTCTTCCTCCTCCTCCTTCATTCCTTCCCTGCACCTTTCCATTCTTTATTCCAGTACAGTACTTCCTTTCTACTTCTACCTCCTCTATCTACCTCTCACGCAATTTACTTACTCTAACCCATTTTCTCGCATTGTAAACTTCCTCTATTTCTGTAATTTCCGATACGTTACATAAAATAAATTCGGTCAAACGTTTCCGTAGTTTTTAAGCTTACTCCCGCCGTTTACCCACTCTCATGGATTACTGGAAAACGATGACCGTGAATTCACTCGGGTTACAGTATTATGTTTTCCAAGAGCGAGGTGGAGGGGGAAGGAGGAAGGAGAGGGGATAGGAGGAGGGTGGAAGAGTTTAGAAGTGTGGGAGGGATAAGGGGAGATATAGGGAGGGAGAGAGCGCCAGGGGAAGTGATAGCAAGACCTGGGCGCCGCCGGGTACCCCATCAAGTTATCAATATAATAACCACTGTGGTTTACGGTAAGCATGGGAGCTGGTTGATGATCGGCCAGATACTACTGACGGTGGAGAGGATCCAGGACCCAACACCACAATCATCGTTAATTAATCACTCTTAATTTCCGTTCTCGAGGACAAAAAGCTTGTACTTAGGCTTATTGAGGCCCTAAAAGGTTAAGCGATGACCTTTTCCAGGATGCCTATTTCCCGGGTACCTATTTACTGCTAGGTGAGCACAGGCATCAGGCGAAAGGAAACGTGCCTAACCGTTTCTGACCCGCCCGGGATTGAACCCGGATTCCTCTATATATTAATACTATGTAGTACAGTATTAAATACTCAGGGGGATAAATATTGAAGTTAATTCATTATTATTAATGAGCCTATATGTTACTACACAAATCAAGATAACTGTCTGGTAATGAGCGGAAGCCAATATGGTGTAGTAAGAGGCCAGACCATGTTACAGTGACGCCACACACCTGGGAGACAGCAACTATCTCCACGTTCCTCAAATTAGAAATCAGCCCAAGCTTCGTCTTGAGGCAAAGCTCAGCACCGTAAGCCATATTGATGCTCTCTCCACAGAACATTCTCTCTCTCAAATCATATACACTGATGGTCCCCTACACCGCCCACGGGTGCAGCTGGAAGTGCAGTTGTCCTGACAATGGGTGATGGTTTATATTTTGAGTGGGGAGTCCATATAAACAACTGGGCCTCTACCCTTCAGACCGAACTATTTGCCTAGCTCTTTGCACTGATATGTGTACAAATCTCCAAACTTGATACATTAATTGTAAGTGTCTCCTTATCATCCTTAATTGTTCTAAACTCTTTAAGACATAACTGTAACATGCTCGTGTCCGAAGCTAGACACAAATACAACAAAATTATTAAAGATGGTAACAGAGTCCATTTCATCTGGTCTCCATCTCATGTCGGCCTCCGAATGCATGATAAGAGCTGATAGTTAGCCAAAGAGTCTGCCTTTAAAGGAGACGTTGAGTGTAACCTTGGATTGTCAATGAGCAATCTGTGAGCAGCAATACACCGAGAACTTCAACAAGGTCATGTAGATCTGAGACTAAGTGAAATCGACACCAGTAATTCCATTTATCATCATACTATCATGCAAGAGGAGCCACACATCTATGGTTCATCCAATAAAATCAGCAGACTTCTAGATGTTACTACTGCTCGGCTTAGACTCTGTTACAAGTATCTCTGGGAATTCTCATTATCTGCTGATGTAGACCTGACCAAATGTAAACTGTCAACAAAATTATTCACACACCCACCGTCACTATGTGATGGAGTGCAAAAAGATACGTGAATTCAGAGACAATTCTATAACCAATGTTCCAACGATGTGTAAATATTTCATTCAAATTGATCTGCTACCAGAAATTTTAGCCAAATATCCCCAGTTTGCTAACTGTATGTAGTAACTAAGTGATTGTAACCTATCCACCGCTGCCCACTGGATGGGGGGCGGTGTGCAGGACAAACATATCAATTGTGACACTAGGCTCTCCACATATGTCAGTTGCATAATTTAGAAACTGTATTTGTGGTAGATCTCGAACCCATTGTTGATGTGACGATTTATACTGAATTTTGTAACTAGTTCACCAAGATTATAACTTGCTTAGCTAAATGAATTGTGGGATTCAGTCCCTGAGCCCATTATGTGCCTATGTAAGTAAGAATTATCAAAAGAAGGCACCAAACCGGGAAGGCTATGTACATGTGCCTATGTAACCCTTTCCACTACCGCCCACAAGATGGGTATGGGGTGAATAATAAATGAATTAAACTGAACTTCAACCCATGTTACAGTGACGCCACACGCCTGGGAGACGGCAACTATCTCTACGTTACTTCAACTCAAGTTAAATCATCACTCACACTAATTACTAATAGTCTTACGTCTGGAAAACATTACTTAAGCCACTGTTAAAGAATTTTCTGTGATCCCGGGAAGACCCATCCTTGAACGACAGAAAACGGACACGCCCACCATGGTGCCCTGGAAGGTGGAGAGACTGATGCAAACTCTTGAAATTGAAATTGTGACATAGTAGTGCTTCAAAACATCATTGCTGTTCTATGCTGAATACGGATCCAACCTGTAATTGGATGGAATGTCTCTTAGCACAATTCACAATTGGCTTCCTTCTCGGCTCACAATCAGGGATCCTGGGTTCGAGACCCAGGCGGGACAAAAATAGCTGGGTACGTTTTCTTTTACCTGATGCCTCTGTTCACCTAGCAGTAAATATGTCCCTGAGAGTTAGATAACTGTTGTGGGGTTGCATCCTGGGGTCAGTAGTACTACCTTGATGGACCTTGATACAAGCCTAAAGTATTCACAGGCTTCCTGTTCCTCACAAAATATGAAGTAGAAACAGGTTAGGGGGGAGGTATCTTTGACAAATCGCTGGCTTCCTGACCCCATCGAAGCCACTAGAGGTGTGTGATATCTCTAGGCTCCAAGACAAGGGTATTGAAAGTACACCATGTCTACCCAACCCATCAGTTTATTGACCTCCAGTGGTGTGAGGTGAGGTTCACTCAGCCAGTACTCATACTCATCTCTCATCCAGTGGCGTGAGGTGAGGTTCACTCAGCCAGTACTCGTACTCATCTCTTCTCCAGTGGTGTGAGGTGAGGTCCACTCAGCCATTACTCATACCCATCTCTCCTCCAGTGGTGTGAGATACACTCTGCAAGAACTCATACTCATCTCAATTCCGGTGGTGTGAGGTGACCTTCACTCAGCCAGTACTCATACTCATCTCTAGTCCAGTGGTGTGAGGTCAATCTGTCCTCCTATAAAGAATGTCGCAATTTGATCGTATGGGTTACACAAGGCCAAAAATTGTCGTACTAGAAATGGAAGCGGCACGCAAAAGTGACGTACTGTCCCGTTTTCTGTTTTGGGTCCTCTGGTAGGTTAGGAGAGGACACTTTAATCTGACCGCTTTCTTGACGTTGGGAAACCCTAGGAGGACGGAGTGGTGAGGTGACGTTCACTCTGCCAGTACTCATACTCCAGTGGTGTGAGGTGACGTTCACTCGGCCAGTACTCATACTCATCTCTCATCCATGGGTCCGTTTCGCTGTTAATCCCTGAACTTTTGCAAAATTTTGTGCACGCATCATTAAATAATCACGAGGTGCTTAGGCAGCAAGGCAACACAATACAAACACCGGAACAGAAACACGTTGAACTGAGAGCCCGGAACAGAGAGGTATGGGCTACGAGGAAAGGTTGAAGGAGCTGAACTTCACGTCCCAGGAAAACAGAAGAGCAAGCGGAGACATGATAACCACCAACAAAATTCTCAGGGGAATTGACAAGGTGGACAAAGACAAACTTCCACCCGTGGTGGAAGTTTAAAGAGCAAGGGGTGGAAAAGTTCCATCCGTGATCTTCAGCACGGGTGGAACACGAACAAGAGGATACAGGTGGAAACTTAGTACCCAAATGAACCATAAAGACGTTAGAAAGAATTTGTTCAGTCCACTAGTTACCAAGTGGAATGCTTTAGGCAGTGATGTGGCGGAGGCTGACTCCACGCAGTTTCAAATGTAGATATGATAGAGCCCAGTAGGCTCAGGAACCTGTACACCAGTTGATTGACAATTGAGTAGCGGAACCAAAGAGGCGAAGCTCAACCCCCCCGCAAGCACAACTAGGAGAGAACATAAACACATGTATTAAACATATCTGCTTCGTCAAGTTGCGTACTTAGGGACAGGTCTGCTTCGTCAAGGAGCATACGTAGGGGAAGGTCTGCTTCGTTAAGGAACGTACGTAGGCACAGATCTGCTTCGTTAAGGAGCGTACGTAAGGGTAGGTCTGCTTTGTTAAGGAGTGTGCATAGGGACAGGTCTGCTTTGTTAAGAAGCCTACGTAAGGGCAGGTCTCCTTCGTTTCGGAACGTACATAGGGACAGGTCTGTTTCATCAATGAGCGTATTTAGGGACAGATCTACTTCATCAAGGAGCATGTGTAGGGACAGATCTACTTCATCAAGGAGAGTTCGTAGGGACAGATCTGCTTTGTCAAGGAGCATATGTAAAAACAGACCCATTCCATCAAGGAGTGTACGTAAGGACAGATCTGCTTCATCAAGGAGTGTACGTAAGGACAGATCCAGTTCATCAAGGAGTCTGGGTTTAATGCTGGTACTGTATACAACACTGTTCTCACATTGGCCACATGTAATTAATACGCGGAATTATTTCTGGTTCCGTTTTGTAATGTTGGTGAATGTGCGCGTGTTGGTAATGTTATCCTGTTCATACGCACTCTAGGTGAGAGCTTGGCGAGGTCTACTAGACTGTAAATTAATAATTATATTAATAATAATAATAATCAATGTAATTATTATTACAACGATGCACGCTGTTTGAAGAGTAAACTTAACGTTAATATATTTTTTGGTTTCAATAAATTCAGTTAATTTCCCAATCCAGCTGTACTCCTTACAAAAGAACTATGATATATTACTAAAATATTATAAAGTTGGAGACCATCATTGTACATAGTTTACACTTAATGTCCCCGAGTTCTCAGCTGCACCACTAACTCACTCATTTTAATTTATATATTTAAATATACATATGTGATGACTGAACTGATTGATCTGTACACCGCTGACCGTAGTGTGTTACCGGCTCCATTACCCACTCAGGCGGGGCGGACGCCGGGACACCACCAGCGAACCTCTCATCCTGTAACTACACTTAGGTGATTACTTGGTAAACATGAAGTAGCCTCTCTGACACCCTTGTCTCACTCTTTAGTTCCAAACACGGGCCACTATGACCTGTCCCTCCCACAGCAAGAGAGAAATGGTGTCCCTCCCACATCACTAGAGATGGTGTCCCTCCCACACCACTAGATGTGGGGGGGAAACTGGCTCGTAGGATTTATATATTTAATTACAAGTATTAATTTATTTAATTATTTATAATTGAATAATTAATATATTTCGATAGCAGACTGTATAATTCAAAATTTCCCAAAAGTAGCTTCTACACAAGTTGGGGGGATTTAATTAATGAATCTCTGATGGCCTAATCGAAATTAATTGATTGGCTCAAATTCGTTAGTATGGCTAATCTACAAAAATGGTTAGTATTAATTAACTAGAGAACAGCTTAGCTGTTTTGTAGAATGTGACCCGGTTAATGAACCATATAGACACGTCCACGTCGCATAAACTGACTCTCTGATGAACCAGTCTATAGTGGCGTCCTAACATGCTTCTCTTTACACCAGGTAATTTGTTGTCATTTCTTCTTCCCCTTCAACTTCACCTGTCGAAAGGGTACATAGTAATAAATCGTAACCAGTATATGACGGCTATATCAGGGGAAAATAATTATTTTAATTAATTAATTTAGGCTTGTCCAGCAACCTAACCACTTGACAAAGTACGAAAATGGTCATAAAAGTACATTAATAACTGTCAAACAGGTATAGAACACTTCCCTATTTGCTAGTGAAGGCGTACTGATGATAGATCTGGCGTCCTACAACACTTAAACTATAGGGAAATATTTGTAGAACTTCGCGCATGAGCTCGCAGGAAAGACTTTGTTGTTAGTAATAATAAAGACTTTCTTCCCCGGTCAAGCGACTAGTCGAGAAAACAGTTCAAAATCTGCCCCTTTATGGACAAACGGAGAGAGATCTTATATTTATCGGTAAATTTAGTAGATCCAGTCATAGAGAATATTTTGTTATCAATTTTAACCCCTAGATTGGCTTTAAAATGACTGATTAATATTTAATGATGTATATTCTGGTGACGTGGCAATTATATCCACATTTTCTCCGGAGAATTTCCAAATTTTAATTTTCTTTGAATGATTGAATAAAATACTTTTGTGTTAATACAAAGTCAGCAGCAAAAATTATCTGCATCTTGTATTGAAAGTTAGTAAATGGTATCAGTATTTCCGATACCAGAGATGGTGTTCCTCCCACAGCAGGAGAGATGGTGCCCCTCCCACAGCAGAAGAGATGGTGTCCCTCCCACAGCTGGAGAGATGGTGTCCCTCCCACAGCTGGAGAGATGGTGTCCCTCCCACAGCATGAGAGATGGTGTCCCTCCCACTGCAGGAGAGATGGTGTCCCTCCCACAGCAGGAGAGATGGTGTCCCTCCCACAGCAGGAGAGATGGTGTCCCTCCCACAGCAGGAAAGATGGTGTCCCTCCCACAGCAGGAGATGGTGTCCCTCCCACTGCAGGAGAGATGGTGTCCCTCCCACAGCAGGAGAGATGGTGTCCCTCCCACTGCAGGAGAGATGGTGTCCCTCCCAAAGCAGAGAGATGGTGTCCCTCCCACTGCAGGAGAGATGGTGTCCCTCCCAAAGCAGAGAGATGGTGTCCCTCCCACAGCAGGAGAGATGGTGTCCCTCCCACTGAAGGAGAGATGGTGTCCCTCCCACTGAAGGAGAGATGGTGTCCCTCCCAAAGCAGAGAGATGGTGTCCCTCCCACTGCAGGGGAGATGGTGTCCCTCCCACAGCAGGAGAGATGGTGTCCCTCCCACTGCAGGAGAGATGGTGTCCCTCCCACAGCAGGAGAGATGGTGTCCCTCCCACAGCAGGAAAGATGGTGTCCCTCCCACAGCAGGAGAGATGGTGTCCCTCCCACTGCAGGAGAGATGGTGTCCCTCCCACAGCAGGAGAGATGGTGTCCCTCCCACAGCAGGAGATGGTGTCCCTCCCACAGCAGGAGAGATGGTGTCCCTCCCACAGCAGGAGAGATGGTGTCCCTCCCACAGCACGAGAGATGGTGTCCCTCCCACAGCAGGAGAGATGGTGTCCCTCCCAAAGCAGAGAGATGGTGTCCCTCCCACAGCAGGAAAGATGGTGTCCCTCCCACAGCAGGAGTAAGATGGAGACACAAAGAAGCGCCGTGCTCCACAACCGTAATATATGTGACGGTAATTGGAAAGCGGCGGCGTGACAGCGGGAGGTGAGGGCGTCACCCGGCCAGGAACGATGGACTGTCTCGCTGAGGCGCCTCATTCATCATGCTGTCTGCAGGGCACATGTCGGCACTGGACGTCTTGATGCTGTCTGCAGGGCACATGTCGGCACTGGACGTTTTGATGCTGTCTGCAGGGCACATGTCGGCACTGGACGTCTTGATGCTGTCTGCAGGGAACATGTCGGCACTGGACGTCTTGATGCTGTCTGCAGGGAACATGTCGGCACTGGACGTCTTGATGCTGTCTGCAGGGAACATGTCGGCACTGGACGTCTTAATGCTGTACATGTCACCCACGACAAGTGGACCACAGTTCCAGGCAGCCTCTTATATCTTGCAACGTTTCACTCTACAAGGTTTTCACCTCGCTGTCGATTTTTAAAATTCTTTAGCCCAGTATGTTTCAGCCCGGAGTGCTGTAAGCCACAAACATACATTCTGAAGTTTGTAATATACTTGAGAACGTTCGAGGTAAACATATTCTTTACTAACATTTGTTCAGTTTAACAGCTCAACATATGAGAGGAAAGAGAACGCATTTTTTTCTTTATTTAAAATCAATACAATATAAATACATATAAAAGAAATATCCAAAACATCTGTCCTTATCAAACTATATAGAGCAGGACAATGTTAAACAAGCACAGACAGAAAACTTGACAACAGCATAAACACACAATAAGCCAATACCACCACAGCATGACAACACTTTCCATCCAGGGAGGAAAGAAAGTGCCAATTACATCAACAGCAAAAGAAACCATAATAAAACATTACACATCAAAGAACACAGAATGGTACATGAAACACAGCAGAATACACAAATCTTAAATCAAGAACATATTCTACAGTAACAAGCGCAAACTAAAACACAAAAAAGATCACAAACATTCATATGGAAAAAATGGCAGAACACAATTGAAAACTAGCAATGTAAACAAAGCACAGTAACAAACGCAATCAAGACAATAAGCCATAAAAGCAAAATAATACTGTACTACAAAACACGGACATAACTTATCTGTAAAGTCTTTGAACCCCAAACAATGTACCATACCCGATCCTGCAAAAACTGCAGATTCCTGTCCACATAATACCCTTCTTGCCTCCCCTATCCAGAGGCGAAATATATAATCTGCTAGTAACACCGTCAATGTATTACGAACCTTCACACTGGAGCAGTGGAAACTAAACATCAACATCCTCAAGGGTAAACAAAGACATTAGCCTCACACAAGGTGGTAATCGTGCCTCTCAACCAGACTACAAGAGAAGTTATATGTTTACAAAAATAGAAAACATGTAGCAGAGTCTCGGGCCCATCTCAGTAATCACACTTGTCACTACTCCTAATACCCAACATGTGGAGTCGAGCATTAGTAGGGAGGGGACTCGTGCAAGTACCTGTACATCAGTTCCCACCCGTTGTTGTGGCACAATATACTTAACATTAACATTTCCCCACACCTCATCCCAATTAAAGAGAGGGGAATGTCTCCTCCATCACAGGAGACTCTCCAGGGAGCAGTACCTCATACACTCTTTTGCTTGGCTATTGCACAGAATACTTTACGTTGCAAATACGCCGCAAAATGTCTTTCACACATGAGTAATATGGAGGGGGTCACAAAGGCAACATCACTGCATACATGCATGTTCAGAAAAGAACCTGCATGCAGTTTACAATAATAATGGCCCAAAATGCTTACACCATCCCAATTCAACAGTTCATTCATAGACATTACACCCACAATAGCCAACAACTTATAAAACACATACTGGACGCCCACCCCTCCTCTCCTCCTACTGAGACAAAACGTCAACCGCCTGATAGGCTCGTACCTACCACACCACATATATCTAAAAATCATCTTATCAATTTCCATCGCCACTCTTCTACTTATCGGCAAGCAGTAAGCCACAAACAATACTTTCGATAACACCTTGCAATTTACCACACCCGCCTTGTGGTACAGGGTCAACCGTCTCGCAAACAAGAGGGACGTCACTACATCAACATCAGGCAACACACCCTCCTAGTTCCTCCTCACTGTCAACTCATAGGATCAACACCATGTCACCCCAAGTATCTTAATGCACTCAACCACTCGAACCCAAGCACCATCCCAGGTGAACTTTGAAGCCCAACGACCAAGCCCTATCATACACCACGTCTTCTCCCTAATGACCACGGCACCCGTTGCCTTTTCAAACATCAACACATCCTGGGCAGCCAACACAGACCCCTCATCCAATACAAATACCGTAGTGTCATCAGCATACCCAATAACCTTTTTTCTCTATATTATAAAATTACATAAATACAATTAAAAGGCAAGGTGCCGAAACATCATGAGTGTCAAACACCGCAGGATACAACAACAACAGAGCACCATACTAATATAAAACAATACACCAAACCAATACAAACAAATACAACCCCCAATACATAAACATTCAACCATCTGTGTAATACGTGGGCACGCACCAGGTACAAACCCATGCACACATAAAAGGGAACATAACTACCCTAGGGAAACACCCTGAAGGCACTGCAAAAACAGAACCAGGACCACATAGCAAGGAAACATTGAATACACAAATGAAAACAATATATACAAGAGGCTAATACACGTACCCAGGGCGCTGAGCATAGACGAGCACCATACGTATACCATCCACACAGTTAGAATAGCATTTTAAATGCAGTACAATCTACTTCTGTGGTTGAATGTTCAATAAATCACTGAATTATGTGTTTAACAGATCTCTAACCCTGTCCATGGAGGACAGAAGAAAATGAATATATTCTGATTAGTATTGTAAATGTGTGGCCACGTCTGTGGTAGAAAATAATATTTTCTATTGAAAATATAATAAAATAATATAAATATAATTATTATTATTATATAGAAAATAATAAATAATAAAAAATCCACACAAGTGGAACATCGATATAGTACCGCATATACAGTGCACCAGTAGCACAGAACAGAAATACATATGATATAAGAACACACACAATGAACTCAACAAACGGAGGCCGTTACCACCCACCCAAAATGATTAGAAGCAAGTGCAAGAAGGCAATATAAGTGAAACCTTCAACCCCAAACATACAACCATCCACAGCTAAACAAGACAATATAAGGGAACACGGTCAAATGAAAGGCTAGACACAGGACCTGAAGTAACAACATATATTAACAACCGACCAGACCCATCACACAACACATACCCAGAATGATCTGCACAAGCAAGGAGGGGAGACACATCCAAACCTCACTACATGACACGCACACACAGAAGGCCCACATAAACAGTAGGGGTCTAACTAGGGATCCCACACCAACCATGAGGCGGGTAATTTTTCACCAGTTCCTGATCTTCCCTCGGAGAAGTACTCATAGACCTCCGAGAAGCAGGGGTGCTCGAAGAAGGGGGGGAGACGGGAACTCCTAAAGGAAGGGCGACAGACCCCCCTCTTTAATACCAACTGCAAATCATGCCTGTCACGCCCACCGCACCAGTCAACTAACCCTCCCCCCACCTTGGGCCACTTCCACTGGGTGCACTGGGGGTCCCACAGGCCGGGACTGGAGAGGAGGCAACCTCACCCTGATCCGGCTCCTCCACATCCACTACACACCCAAACTATCCTCCATTTTCTCCACCGGTTCCTCACCACCAAGGAACTGCAACCTGGCAGCGCCCTTTCTGCATTTTAGCTTGGGGACAAGCTCAGCCGTATGCGACGCTTCCTGAGGCCGTCGAGGCGGACAAGCACCCTTCATCGGAGAGTCAGCTGGAAGTGCCACCTGAGAACAGGGGGGGCAACCCCACACCTCAAATGGCTCCACAGGTGGAGCAACCGCACCAGATCCGCACACAACAGCAGAATGGGATGCCTCTAAGAGAGTAGGTAATTATCAAAGAAGGCATCAAGCCAAGAAGGCTTGGCAGTGATATTTAGTGTCAAGAGGACACTAAATATCACTGAGAATGCCAATATGAGAACATAAATGCATAAGATGAACGATATCAAAAGTATCCGATCCACCAAGAATTCTATCGAGGGACAAGTGACCATGGGGGGGACGGTCAGAAAGCAAGACACACGCTCGTCCTGGAAGTCAGGACATTCAACAAGGATATGCACAACTGTACGACGGACAATGTAGTTAGGATAATAAGGAGCAGAATGGTGCTCCATTAAGTGTCCATGAGTTAAATGCATATGGCCAATACGCAACTTTGCCAGAGCCGTTTCCCACCGCCGGTTACGGTGGTAGGAAGAAGGCCACAGGGACACTATTCTTAAGAGTACGCAGTTTGTTACCAGTAACAGAAGACCAACAACCCTGCCAACGGGAAAGGATGGAGGAATGAATAACTGAGTAAAAGTCGGAATAAGGAATACCTTTATGGGAGATAGGACAAACGTGGATAGCTTCCCTAGCGGTAGCGTCTGCACGCTAATTTAAAGTGACACCAATATGGCTGGGAACCCAGCAAAACTCAACTGTATTAAATCTATTAGATAAGAAACAGCCAATGTTGAATCTTGACTACCACCAGATGGACTGGATTAAAAGACTCCAGAGCCATGAGGGCACTGCGAGAGTCAACTACAACCACAAAGGAGGATTCACAGCGAGAAAGCAGGATACGAAGAGCATAGAGAATAGCATAAAGTTCTGCCATGAAGATGCAAGTCTCTGGAGGAAGGCGACACATATAGGTGTGGTCAGGAAAAACAACAGAGTAGCCTACACCGCCTGCTGACTTAGACCCATCGGTGAAGATGGAAACGGAGCAGGAATGTGAAGAAAAGTGTTCAAGGAAAAGGCATTTCAGAACTGTAGGAGGAGTAAAAGCTTTAGTGATGTGGGTCGGGGATTTGCAATATTGAGGAAGGGGGGGACCCTCCATGGGGGTAAGGACGAAACAACACGAGGAGAAATATAGGGGAGGCTTCTCCATCACCACCACCATTCGCACCCCATGAACCTCCACTTGCACATTTGGCTGGACACAAAGCCTGTTATGCTCAACCACAGCCAAATATACCAGTGGGCAGGCGACCCTCCCCTGTACTACAGGCCACACCACCGCCTCATTGCTCGCAACCGGCACTCGTACACACACACAGGCTAATTGTCCGGAATGCCATGGTACAGGACAACACCCCCGCCGAGTCTTCCTGGACCTGGACCTAGAGAGGTGGGAAATCACGTTCAATTAAAATAGTTACCTGTTCAGTTGCACCAACTGCACACGCCGCCGCCAGGTGATCCGACAGTCCACATCTATAACATGTATGAGGCTGGCCAGCATATTGATATCAGAGTGAACCCCAACAGGAAAATGGATGAGGGTATAATCCATACCAGGAACATGGTCAGAGTCCTGGTGTTAGCAAGTATTTCCTTACAATAGCCAGCATATACCTTATTTCACTGAACGCTCAATACCTTTCCAAACTGCCCACAGTCAGGTCAAAAGCCCATCCATCATTTCAAAAGAGGCACCACGTACCGCCACATACATCAACGTCACAGTCAAGTTGACTACCCATAACGTGTTCTTGCCATCAGACATAGGAAAAAACAATCCTCACAACTCTCGAGAAACTGCTGGAACACCTGGCAGTGAACAAACTGCTGGCGAATTTCTGCCACTGAGCACTTCCACGAGCATAATTGACACTTCCATATGGTCCTCAGGTGTAGAAAACTTGAGTCCAGCTGACGAAGATCGCTTCAGTGGAGGCAACGACAACCCAGTCCTGGAGAAACCATACGCAGCCCCTGCTGGGTACCATGCAATGCACGGAAAAGGCACCCCAACCACCAACAACCACCACTTGTCAACTGCAAGTCGCCGTCTTCCCCATCGTCTTCGGCTGATGTGCATGGCCCTGTGTCCTCGCCTCAGGTCCCAGATGTGCTGGGTGTTAGGAGTGGCTGCAGAGCATCCTGCTGTGTGTGTGTGGCCCGGTTTCCCCTGTGGTAGAGGCTGCTGCAGTTCTGCGTCGGTTCGTCCGGCTGGTGGTGCCCATGTTTCTGGGTCGGCTTCCGGCTCTGACGATATCCGGCCAGAGCCCAAACGTTCCCGGCTTTCGTCTTCTGCCTGGGCCGATGTTGGGGACTTCAGTGACGTTGTTGGGTGTTGAGGTGTGGATCCGGATGCGTCGTTGTCTCCGCAGTTGGTGGTGGCGGAGGTCCATGTGCCTGCTGGTGCTGGTGCCCGTGTCTCGGGAGTACCTTCTGTTCCTTCACCGCCAGGAGTTTCCGCAGTGGGGTGTGGTGCCTTCCGCTGCCAGGGATAGTGCGGATGCTGGTGCTGGGCGTGGCCTGGTAGTGACTTTGAGAAAGGATACGCACTGCCCTGGTTCCCTGCAGCCATCTGGTGGTGTGCCCGTGGCCGCTGGTGCCCCTGTGGTGGTACCCTATGTCCGGACCCCTCCTGTAAGGATGCGCGTTGGGGACCTGGAGGATGTGTTGCCGGCCTCTGTGATGCCGCCGGGTCACTGGGCAGTTATTGCCGAGTTCATGCTGTCTGAAAGGCTGGAGGACTTTCATAGTGGGCAGGTTCCATACGTGTGGGATAGAGTGGCGGTTATTCGCCTCCCGAGTGATACCATCTGGGTCCCCTGTTTACGGATGTTTGTTGCCAGGATTCCGGATGAAATGGCGTCCCCGGTGGGTGGTCCTGAACCTTCGAGGTGGCTGCATTGGGAGGCGTTCAATGTGCGGTTCCCCATGTTCCGGGAAAATATGTCAGCTGATTTTACGTTTATTTCCTAACTGTAGTGTTGTGTGCCCCTATGGCGTTTTATTTGCCCTAATGTATTATGTGTCCGTGACTCTCCCTTATTTGTTGCGAGGCCGGTGTTTTGGCGAGTGTTTTTATTCCTGTATTTGCTTTTGTGTTGTTACTTTGCCCTGTGTGTTCTATTCATGCTTTGAGTGTTGTGATTGTTTGTTGTATGCTGTGCTTTCTTGTTGTATTTCGTGTTGTTCATACTGATGTACTTTGTCGGTCCTTCAGGCCCGTGATTTTGTTTGTTTTGTTCTATACTGGCATAATGTTTTATAATGTTAATATGTTTTATTTGCTTTGCTTGCATGTTTGTAATTGTTTTCTGCTTTGTGTCTTGATGTGTGTTTCTCATGTTTACCTTGTTCCCTTCTCATGTTTTGTTAATTGTTGTACTGGGCTGTCGGTCCTTTGTTATATTTCACTTGTTTTATTGTATTTATTGTCTTTCCTTTGCATGTAAAAAAAAAACTTGTCAACTGAAGACTATACGGTGACACATCCGCCCCTCTGGCGGCCATCCAGCGACTCCATACCCAATAACTGGGAGAAGGATTGAATTCGGCAGGGACGATGCAACTCTTCACCGCCAAATACAGGGGTTCCTGAAACAACACATATAGCACCATGGAGAGTGGGCAGCCCTGCTGAACCGATCTCTCATGGCAAAGAAAGCACTCTGTAACCCGTTGACACAAACACTACTCCTACACTCAAGATACAGCATCCTCACCCCAGGAAATAACACCCTCAGCCACACCCACCCGATGCAAAACCTGGGTAACAAACTCAAGATCAACTCGATCAAAGGTCTTAGACCAATCCAAATTTATCATCGAAGTTTGAATATTATATGCAGTTATATAAAACAATATGTCCCTAACGATATTATTACAACTCACAATCGAATGATCAGGCATTCCACAAAACTGATCCAGCAACACAATCCGACCCATAACAAGCCTCAGACGGTTCGCCAACAGTTTCGATATTATTTGATAATCTTGGTTATCTAATTAGCAGTCCAAATGGAGCTGAATTAAAGACTAAATAGAAATACAACACACACAATTATAACTTTAGTTAAAGCATGAATGTTGTACACCTGATGAAAACATATGGCACTAATTGCCATCAAGGAAATGCAAAAAATAAAAGCATATCCTCATAGCCTGTTGTGAAAATGTTCGCGTCGCACACAAACAAGCTCTGCGTTTTCACATGTGCTCAAATGTCTTGTCACACAATGGTCAGTTACACCCCTCTCGCCTTCCCACCAGTCAACAAGGCCACGAAATGCACAGGTGAAAGTATCCAGCGATAACTTTGAAACTACACTTGTGGCAGTTGGAGCCGGCTGGCTGTGGTCTATCACGAGGATAACTTCATAAACACACCACATCTCCCACGACGATGAGGCACAACATTAATCAAAAACACAATCACGAATGTAAATAAACAGTTCTCACATTGGTTACTAAAACAACATAATAAATATACTGGACAATCAAACCTAAACTATTGTACGATATGCAGCAGCAGGTAGTGGGTGAGTGAAGGTTGTCAAGCTGCTGTATACGGAGCCCGTGCATCCCGCCCCCCCTCCTCACCTGGGCACATCACCGCTTCATCCTGAGCCCGTGCATACAACCCCTCCTCACCTGGGCACAACACCGCCTCATCAACATTCCACACTTCAGTTTCGTTCTTGTGGATCAGGTGGAAGCGTTCCTCAACACTTTTCTACGTTCAGAGTACCACAAAATGCTCATTACTAACAATGGCTTCAATCTTAATAATCCAGTCTTAACGTATACAGAGTATTATCATTGGTGTTACAAAGTCTAAACTTGCATAAAACACTGGTGTACCAAGTTTAATGCACCATAAGTGCTACAAAATCTACACTTGCTTAAGACACTGGTACACCAAGTCTTACGCACCTGAAGTTCTACAAAATCTACACTTGCTTAAAATAGTGGTACACCAAGTCTTACACAACTTAAGTGCTACAAAGTCTACACCTGTATAAAATAGTGGTACACCAAGTCTTGCGCACCCTAAGTGTTACAAAATCTACACATGAATAAAATCGTGGTACACCAAGTCTAATGCACCTTATGTGCTGCAAAATCTACACCTGTATAAAAGAGTGGTACACAAAGTCTTATGCAACGTAAGTGCTACAAAATCTACACCTGTATGAAACAGTAGTATACAAAGTCTTATGCACCCTAAGTGCTACAAAATCTACACCTGTATAAAACAGTGGTACACCAAGTCTTATGCACCTTAAGTGCTACAAAATCTACACCTGTATAAAACAGTGGTACACCAAGTCTTATGCACCTTAAGTGCTACAAAATCTACACTAGTAGAAAACACTGGTAACAATAAATATCTTCTACACCTTAAGTGCTACAAAATTTCTAATACTAAAAACCTTTTAAAATTAAATAACCTTCAAAATATGTAGACAATCAACAAGCAAGCTCCCACATAATGTGGTACAAAATCTACAATATTAAAAAAAAGTCAAGTTTAATAGCCTGTCGAGTACACAAAACATACACCACAAATCTTCTAGATAATAAATGCTACAAGATCTACATTTACTATAAAACAGTTACAAGTTTTCCACGGTGTACACACAGCACTACAAAGTCTACATAACACAGCATGTCCCCAAATGTGTAACTTGCAGGCAGAGCACCATCACGCAGTCTTCCTCCTTCAGTGGTTCAAACTGGAAAGTTCACATACGTGTCATAATTCTCCAGGTACACAACAGCGGCACTGTAGAGCAGCTCAAACTGGTCCTGGAGGAATGACAAGAACACTTATGTTTAATCTGTCAACCTTGTACTTGAGTGAAGTCTAAACTTGAGGGAGCGAAAAAACTTTGACTTGAATTCAAATATAACCTGTAGTTGAGTAAGGTAAAGCTGGTACAGTACTTTTGAGTTTACCTAATACTTGATTAAGGTAAACCCTAAACTTGAGCAAGATAAACTATACTTGAGTAAAGCTAAACCCTTATATTGGAAACTGGTAAACCTTATACTTGAGTAAAGGTACACACTATACGAGCAAAGTAAACCCTATACATGAATAAGGTAAACCCTATAATAAGATATGTTAAATCACATTAATAATAATAACACTACACACAATTTTTTCAGTGTCAAAGTAGTTAACAGATGGAATGCATTAGGAAGTGAAGTGGTGGAGGCTGACTCCATACACAGTTTCAAAAGTAGATATAAGAGCCCAATAGGCTCAGGAATCTGTACACCAGTTGATTGACAATTGAGAGGCGGGACCAAAGAGTCAGAGCTCAACCCCCGCAAACACAACTATGTGAGTACACACACACACACATACACTTATGAGCATTACACAGAAGGCTGCGCTGACTTACCTGAGAGACAAAGAACTGTGGTCGAGCCCGACGAAGTTTCACAACAGTGCGGTAAACATCAATCTTGTTAGATTTCTGAATGTTCTCTATAGTCAAGAGGGCGCCAGCCAAGAGTCCACACCCCGTCACCCCGTCACTGCCAAGATCACGCTTACAGTTCACACATAATATTCAGGACCTCATAATCACTCATGATCAAGCGTGAACATGGAATAAGTAAGGAATATTATGAGACTATTGACGACAGCACTGTGAAAAACGGGATGAAAATGGGTAACTTTTGAAATAGGATAAACAGATAGGTGTCCAAAATCAATTTGATGTAAATAAAACTGGACTAAATACCAGTAGCCCTATTACTTTTTTAGATAACCTGACTTCACTTTATTGACAAAATATGAATATAGTGTATTTTGCTTTAAGTGAATGCTTTATTTGGATGTTATGTTTCATTCCCAGGAATAATTGATGTATTAGTGAGGACGGCAACAAAGAGTATGCAGATCATACAAGATGGAAGTAAAGGAGCACCTACCCACAAGACAGGAGGAGAGGACCAGCCTCGGGAGACCGGGGAGACTGCAGCAGCATCTCTGACACTTCGACCAGGACGTGGGGCGAGGGAGGCACTTGGGTCCTGTACGGCCACGAAGTAAGCTGGTACACGCTCACTGTCTGGTGTATATTCTGGACACCAAGTTTAAACATCACTCATTTCCCACTCATGACATTCCTCTCACTTAGCTATATATTCCTAACTCACTTAACTATTATTAGACATAATATTTGAGAAGTGTGGAAAATATTTGGTAATATACGTTGAATGGTTGCTTTGCATACAAATATAATATTCTTTTACAATTATAAAGTACCAAACTATAATGATGATGGAATTATACTGATAACAATTTCAACCATTCTGACCCCGTTGAAATATCAAGGCACAAAAATAAAGTTGATACCATACCTGCTGGGAGAACACCTCAATAGAGTAGAGGTCAAAAGACTTGTAGGGTGTCACATGGAGCGTGTGGACGGTGTAGCGGCCCGCCTGTAGGTCACAGTCGGGTCCAGGCAACACACACGGAAACTCCTGCCAGCAAGCAGGTGATGAGTCACAACGTGGCTGAAGTAGTTTGACCAGACCACACACTAGAAGGTGAAGGGACAACGACGTTTCGGTCTGTCCTGGACCATTCTCAAGTCGATTGTTAGAATGGACAATCGACTTAAGAATGGTCCAGGACGGACCAAAACGTCGTCGTCCCTTCACCTTCTAGTGTGTGGTCTGGTCAATCCTGCCAGCAACATGAAGCAAACATTAATTAAGAGAGCCACACATTGGTCCCACTGAATAATCTTTTGATTTCAGTTTTTGTACAGAGGACTAATTTTCATACTTCAATTATGCTTCAAGATAATTATAGGGTCGTGAATCACACAGTAATTATAAAATTGAGGAACCATTCGAACAGTTATTGCCTTAGGATGTGTTAAAATACCCACGTTGGTTGTAATGAAATGTCAAATGAACCAATCCACAAGGGCCGTGACAAGGATTCGAACCAACGTCCGAGAGCATCCCAGATGCTGCCTTAATCGACTGAGCTACGACAAGGTAAAAGAATTGCAACCAGAAATTCTATTGAATAAATTAAGTAAAATTCATTACAAATGTGTAATGAAGTAAGGGCGAAGAGGTAGAACGGCATATTGACATAGCTCGAGTGCATGGGGAATTGTGTAAAATCCTGGTTTGTGTCTCGGAGAGGCTGCAGGATCCAAGTAAATTCAGTAGAATTTCTGGTTGCAATTCTTATACCATGTCATAGCTCAGTCGATTAAGGCAGCATCTGGGATACTCTCGGACGTAGGTTCGAATCCTCGTCACGGCCCTTGTGGATTTGTTCATTTGATGCATCACGCTATTGTGATTTTTGTGTAATGAAATGCCATTTTCTGGGTGAGCCCTGGAAGCTCCCTGAAGCTATCAAACTGACATGTGCCATATTAGTTCGGTGCCATCAGTCCGTGTAGTTCGAATGCCTACCGGGGGCCACGAGCCAGAGCCTGGACCCTTCAGAGAGGCGAAGGGAGAAATGGCGATATGAGCTCTGTATATGTAGAGTTTGTCATGTCTGCCATCGACCAGGGAAAACACTCAGAAATGTAGGTGAACCATTACAAACCTCTAACTGGTTAAAATTGCAACCTACGTCCAAACATAGGCGCAGAACCACCCCTAACAGAAAACAATGAAACAAACAACACGTCATCCAATTAGCAAGCCTGCCTGTTAGCACCTCACCCTCCCCAACAGGGAGAGGGAAACCCCGCTCAGGCTAGCAAGCCGCACCACCCTCAGTTCAAAGAATGATGAAAACCGCCGGAGGGAAGAAGGGTGATAGGGAGCCTCTGGGGCTCACCCAGAAAATGGCGTTTTACCCCTGCTCCAGAGAAAAGCAGGAAGCTCCCCACACTCGACCCCAAGAGGCTAAAGTCACGTTATTTTGAAAATAAACCCGGACTGAAAGGGCCACAACAACCGAGGGAGAGAGAAACGAGAGCCCCTGGTCCAGAGATCAAGAAGGCACAAGTCGCGTATGAGCAGACCCGAGGTGAAAATAACATGAGAGAGCATGTGGAACAGAGCGGAAGGGGCATCCACCCCGAACACAAGAGGGAGCGGCTCCACCAGCGTTGCACTAGAAGAAACAGTATTTGGAATAAGACGCCAGTCCGGAACTTAACACCTACTATAACCTATGAAGAGATAGGAAATGGCGGAATGACTGCCAGGATTGCATACTGTCGCCAAGGGGAAGCCCACAGGTGGGACACCATCGAAAGTCACCTGATTGCCACACAAATGGCGAAACACCCGCATCAAAAAAACAGACACAATGAGTGGAAGTGAAAGTCAAACCCGCGAGGCACCTCACTGGCCCGACCTGCTGAAAGAGGAGCCGTAGAAAAACTCCCGGGATCGGACACTGTGCAAGAAGCGTCTGAAACCAAGGTAGGGCTGGGCTGACCACACTACCATGGGCCAAGAGAACCACTCTTCCCCAAAGGGATTCGATCATGCCAGAACCCGAAACAACAGCTGGACGGGGACATGAAGGTACAAGCACCCCCACCATGATCAGTCCTGCCAGAAAGCGTTCACCGCGAACGCCTCACAATCGGGGGAAAAGGCACCACATATATTGGGTGGTGCTGGAACTAAGCCAATGGGAAGCGGTCCACCTCTAGGCACCCAAACGTCCGACAAAGCCAAGGAAGGAGGCGGAGTCGACCAGCCACGCCGTGGAAAGAGTAATGAAGCGAGACAGGCCATCCACCAAGACGTTGAACACAATGTGAATGTGAACGGCGTGGAGCTACCCGAAGTGACCAGCCCCAAAGAGCCATGAATTGCAGAGAGTAGTTCAAATGGAGCCGAATCATTGAGCCCCACCCGAAGCGACCAGCCCCAAAGAGCCATGAATTGCAGAGAGTAGTTCAAATGGAGCCGAATCATTGAGCCCCGAGGAAGCAGAATCCCCCGCAGTACACGCCACACAGTAGCAAACTCCCACACCTAGCTGTGAGCTCAACGGAAGGACGGAACCCAACGCCTCTGGCCAGCCTGAAAAAAATGATGAACCCAAAGTTTTGAGAGTTGCTGTGGAGATGCAGCAACTGACGCAAGGGCCCCGGAGGTCGAACTCAGCAATCACGAGAGCGGCCGTTGAATGCAAGCTGCACTGGCTGCAGTGCGCCCCACCTAGCACAAACCCACCCCATAACCAAGGCAAGACGGGAAGCCCAAGACCCCGTCATACCCCAAGGGCGTGAACAACACCAAGTGATGAAGGCCTCTAACGGGAGTGAGACTCAAACAACAACAACCCAGGGAAGATAACCCTGACTCACATGGGACATACTTACCGGGCACCTAGGTGCATGCAGCCCAGTAAACATATAGGAACACCTGGCCACCACAACACAGCTAGTAAAGTCACAAATGCAAAGCCAGAGAAAAAAGTTTGAGGCCAGAGAGGCACATGAGTCTACGAACTGTGGGTGATGCGGTCTGCTCGACTGAGTGGGGAGGGGGGGGGGGAGGTTGTGGATGACGTGTTGGTTGTTTCGTTGTTTTCTATTGGGGTGGGGGAGGGGGGGTTCTAGTCCTCTGTTCGGTCGTAGGTTGTAATTTTAACCAGTTGCAGGTTTATAATGGTTCATCTACCTTTCTGGGTGCTTTTCCCAGTTGATGGCAGACATGACAATCCCTACCTATAGAGCATTCATATAGCCATTGCTCCCTTCGACTGAGGGGGGAGGGGACAGGTTCTGGCTCGTGGCCCCCAGTAGGCACTTGAACTCCAAGGATTGATGACACCAAACTATTATGGCACATGTCAATTTGATAGTTTCAGGGAGCCGACGGGGCTCTCATTAGCTACCTGAATAAATAGTAGCATAATAAATGGTAAATTCACATGTATAGAATAAAGGAAATATTTTTGCAATATGGATCAAACGATGAACATATTTAACAAGCTACATATTTCGTTTACTGAGTAACACATAAAATAGGCTACTTCTTTGTATGGCACAAATGCTGTGATGAGGTGCACACTTCACCATTTGTCAAGCTAAATATTGGACCTACTGAACAATACACATAAATTACCTTTTCATATCCATCAAATGTGTTGATGAAAATAATACTTGGACATTTCTTCTCGACCACAAGCTTCCAGAACTTGTTGAGCGTGGAGGGAAGGGGATGCTCCGTCACTATCATGGTGTCCGGCTCATCCAGACCGTCCAGTCTCACTGCATTAATATACTGGGAAAGCATCTCATCACCTTCCATCTTCAAGAAGATCCTTCGAGTATCTGCTGGTACAACAGCTAGGTTGCGGTTTAGCTGATAGTATTCAGCTTGAGATGCCACTTTGAAAGTGAGGCCAGACGGTAGGGCCAAAGCCTTCTGGTAAAGCTCATGACTTGTCCTCATGAACTCCTTCATCTGATCGTGTGCACTGACCGTGGGAATGACAGTGTTATCTCCATAGAGAAGCTCATCAAATATTTGAAGACCAAGGTTGTACTGAGCAGTGTTTTCTACTAGACGAGCTCGACAATCCCACAGTCTCTCCAAGACTTCCAGTGGGTCCACACTGCCCTGGACCATCAACATCTCGTGTAAGAGCAGCACCAGCAGGACAGTGCCTGTGCGTCCCATCCCAGTCGAACAGTGCACAACCACACCAACTGGCAAATAACGAACATAATTAGGTGGATCAACACATCAACTTTCAATAGGTACACAAGTCTTGTCGTGTGACAGTTGAAAATTCATCCCAAATAGTGTAGTTGTGTCTCAACTACAAACCCCATTTTTTGTTCAAACAAGGTGTACTTTCCCAGCATGAAGTGTATTTTTAATTACAATGCATTCCCCATGCATTTACACTCTGTGATATGCATGGGAATGACCAGCCTTACTTTGAAATTTATCTAAATTAATTAACAGTGTGTGTGTTATAGGATTAAAAATATATCATTATTAGCATCAATATTCCTGTTCATATACATCATGTCATATTTCATGGTATAACTTTACCGTTTTGAACACCGTCACTAGAAACATATTTCCCTTAATTCCAGACAATATAGTCACGGCTGTGAGCTTCGGCGAACACTTGTGAGTTAGCAAAGTCACTTACTCTGTACCCCATACCAATCTCCCGGGCGGAGATGCTCATAGCCTTCAAGCTCCAGATATTTGTAATATCTCTGTGTGCTCTATATATTCCCTGCCACTCATAGCATGTAATATACTTATAATCTTATGTTGCTCACCGACTCAAAATATTCAAGTGTCATATACTGTTCAAGTGTACAGTATTTTATTGGCATACTCTTTCTGAATATTCTCCCCTTTCCTGTATGCGAAGACCATATTCATGAAGTGTTTCATAAACAGTTAAGTTGAACAAATTGACATGTTAGGTGTATACCACGTGAGGCCCACACCACGTGAGGTCTACACCATGAAAGATCCACACAAAAACCCCGTCACAGCTCACAAATGTAATATTCACACACACTACGGTCCAGAAAGAACTATGACTGCTAATTATATATATAATTACAAACTAAATTAGCTTTCAGCAAAAACATAAATGCCAGATCATTACTGAACAAGCACCAGATAAACATCTCCAGAGCTACCATAGCCAGTTTCCTTGGGAGCAATAATTGACAGATTTTATTCTGAGCCTAAAAATTATGTTCTCAGGAAAAAAATCAAATGGTTTGCCTAAAAATTTATAATTTGTATTCAAGCAGATAATCTTTCAAGATTGTATTGTAAATAAGATATTATTATTATTCAGTATTGTTGTGGATGCAGGACAAGGGCTGACTACAGTAATAACATACACCCACAACCAAAGATGTCATTTAGTGTGGCATTTAGTGTGGCTCGTGATGACAATGGTCTACACTTGAGAGTAAAGGGTGGCCGAGGCTGGCGGTGTTCTTCACAACACACTGGCCGGGTAGCAAGCATGGTAGGCGAATGACAACTCTTCGTAACTTGTTCACCACAAATGTTGATGGCTTGGCTTCAAGAACACCGAAGCCAGTACCTGAACCCCATTATGTGGGTGTAACCTTTCCTCCACCACTCACAGAACGGGGCTGGGGTCAGTACCTGAACCCCCATTATGTGGGTGTACCCATTCCTCCACCACTCATAGAATGGGGCTGGTTTGGGGTCAGTACCTGAACCCATTATGTGGGTGTAACCTTTCCTCCACCACTCACAGAATGGGGCTGGGGTCAGTACCTAAACCCATTATGTAGGTTTAACCTTTCCTCCACTACTCACAGAATGAGGCTGGGTCCAGTACCTGAACCAATTATGTAGGTGTAACATTTCTTCCACTACTCACAGAATAGGGCTGGGGCCAGTACCTGAACACCATTATGTGGGTGTAACAATTCCTCCACTCACTGAACGAGGCTGGGTCCAGTACCTGAACCCATTATGTGGGTGTAACCTTTCCTCCACCACTCACAGAATGGGGCTGGGGTCAGTTCCTGAATACCATTATATGGGGTTAACCTTTCCTCCACCACTCACAGATCAGGGCTGGGGTCCACAATAAACTAATCAAATTACATTTCAAGTAAAATCACAAGTTATATAAAATGTTGTGATGGGCGGCGTACCATCAGTGTGTGTGAGGATGACCTGCCGTAGCATGGTGGCCAGACTGTGGGCCTCGGTGGGCACGCCGTGGTCCGGCCAGCTCAAGTAGTGGTAGTGGGTTAGTGTGTGAGCAATTCCATTCTTCCACACCTGCAAATACAACCAGTTTTCCTTCGGTATTTAAAATTACACTTGGCTATTTACATGAATTAGGCTGACCTGAGATCCAACACCAAAATATGCAAAATATATAAACTCTTCGTCTGCAGCACAATGCTCGGTGAAGATTTTGTGCCATTTACTAAATATTTATGTAAATAATTAGCATGATATAGAAATAATATTAACCCACAAATCTATCTCGTTTTATCTATCTACATCTGTCTATTTTTATGTACATATCTACATACATCTATCTATCTCTATCTACATATCTATATACATCTATATATCTCTATCTTTATCTAGCTAGCTATCTTTATCCCGCTTATCTCTATCTCTTTCTCCCTCTGGTTCCCCAACAAAAAGCACTGAGAAAAGTAAGAAGCACTGAAAGAACTGAAAGAACTGAATGGGTCTCTCAGATGCTGTGGTTTTCTTCTTTCTTCCAGCATTTTCTTGTCACTAAAAACTCCACGGAAATCATACAACATATTTCATACTTGACTGTGCAAATAGCATAGAGTTTATAATTGTTAATATTTCGTAAAGCATTTAAATTAGGCTTACTCCAACCAGCCTATATCCATCCTAAACCAATTCCTCTACAAAAGTGTTCGTGGCTAGCCACAAGCGTCTGGCTTGTGGACAGATAGACAGACACAGACATATAGACAGAACATCAGACAGATAGACAGACAGACATACAGAGACAGTCAAGAGCCAGACAGTCAGAAAGACAAACGGTCAGAAAGTCATACAGATAGACAGACAGCCAGTCAGACCGATAGACAAACATACACAGACAGTCAGACTGACAGACAGTCACAGCCAGACATACAGACAGCCAGCCAGTCAGACCGACAGTCAGAAAGACAGGCAGTCAGACAGTGAGACAGACAAACAGACACAATCAGACGAAGACAAGCAGTCAGACAGACAGACAGACAAAGACAGGCAGTCAGACAGACAGACAGTCAGAAAGACAATCAGACAAATGGACAGACAGACAGTCAGTCAGACAGACACAATCAGATAGACAATCACAGTCAGACAGATAGATAGTCAGACATACAGACAGGCACAGACAGTCAGACAGTCATACACACAGAGATAGATAGATAGTCAGACAAACAGAAATAGACAGACAGACAGACCAATAGACAGATAAAGACAGACAGATTCATTCCCCATAATATAGATATATGTCTTTACCAGGCCACAGGTTTCCAAACGCCCTTTAAATACCACATGTTAAGTCCATAGCTTTCTCTATCCACAGTATATATATATCTCTTCATTTGCATTAATTAAATACTGTTTAAACATATTTGTTGATATACTTATTTACTTGGAACTTGTGCCACAATGAAGGAAGAGAAGCTGCCCAACTCTCCTTTAGAGAAGCTGCCCAACTCTCCTCTAAAGAAGCTGCCCAACTCTCCTCTAGAGAAGCTGCCCCAACTCTCCTCTAAAGAAGCTGCCAAACTCTCCTGTAAAGAAGCTGCCCAACTCTCCTCTAGAGTAGCTGCCCCAACTCTCCTCTAAAGAAGCTGCCCAACTCTCCTCTAGAGAAGCTGCCCAACTCTCCTCTAAAGAAGCTGCCCAACTCTCCTCTAGAGTAGCTGCCCCAACTCTCCTCTAAAGAAGCTGCCCAACTCTCCTCTAGAGAAGCTGCCCAACTCTCCTCTAAAGAAGCTGCCCAACTCTCCTCTAGAGTAGCTGCCCCAACTCTCCTCTAAAGAAGCTGCCCAACTCTCCTCTAGAGAAGCTGCCCCAACTCTCCTCTAGAGAAGCTGCCCCAACTCTCCTCTAGAGAAGCTGCCCCAACTCTCCTCTAAAGAAGCTGCCCAACTCTCCTCTAGAGAAGCCATATACTCAGCCAGTACAGTGTACATTACCTGAACAAGAGACACGTTGTAATTAGGGTGATGATCTGTCTTAACAACTTCCACTTTGTAGTCACCAATCATCAGGGCTCCTCCAAAATCCAGGTATTTACCCACATTTTCCTGATAAAATAACACGGAAATTGTATTTATTTATTATTATTATATATCTCCCATAAACCAATTGAATATGTAACTACTTATTATGTACTAGTTAAATCTAATTTCATTAGCTTAATTGCTGTAGTTTTTAGTTCAATAAATTGAGCACAGTGAATATAATCTAATAAAAAATTAAACAAAAAAATTCTATGCCGAATAATAATGAACTATACCTAAACCTGAGGACATACATATGTACACTAGATAGTGTGTGTTCAGGTCTACCTCAGGACACACGTATTATACACTCACAGATACAGTGACAAGGTAGCTGTGAGTGACGTCTCTACCACCGCGGGGCATCATATCCACCGCGGGGCATCATACCCACCACGAGGCATCATACCCACCAAGGGGCATCGTACCCACCAAGGGGCAACGTACCCACCGCAGGGCATCATACCCATCCCTTCATTCTACACCTTCAGGAATATCTGTAACTGAGCTGGACAAACAACTGTAATTTAGCTTGTCTTATTCTTTCAGACACATTTACAGTTTTGGCTCCTGTAGTTCTGTAATGCTGTTGAATATCCGACCAATTAATTTCACATGACTATATAGATTAAATAAATCTAGAAATTTAGTTTGGCTTGATGTTGGGCTTAAGGCCTACCAACCGCTGGAGGGTTATTAAGGACGTGACACAAGCATACTGACAAGCCAGCAAGTATAATTCCGCTCTGAATATACTCCATGTCTAAAGTAACTCTCAGTGTATATTCACTGGGTGATACAGTAAACGTCTCAAGTGTATATACACAGGGAAATAGAGTACACGTCTCAATGTAAATACCCTTGAAGACAATTTAGTTTTGGTCATTTGACAAAAATAAATTCAAATAATTACAAGTACTTGTCTGAATTCTTCGTAAAAGTAAAATTACACTTTTCATTCAAGTTTAGGGTGGTTCAAAAAGACACTTTAATATATAATTACCTTCCCGCTCTCCTCAAAGTTAGCCACCATTATAATGACGAAGATGTGATGTTCACAAATCATCCTCCAGAAGTCGCCGAGGGTGCTCACATTAGCCTCCTTGGGGCCTTGCGAGGCTATGTACTTCAGAACACCTCCAAACCCCTGAATATATAAGAATGATTGTTCAATATTACGTCGAGTGCGGCCTTTGGTGACATTCTTAATGATTATAATAATATTTATATACATTTTTTATGTAAGAAAATATTAATTGAAGCTATAAAATAATTTACATTTTTTCCTCAACCTATGAACCTCTCTCCATGCATATGGTATACCATGTACCGAGAGATGAAGATAACAACGAATAAAGGTATATTGTTAGAGTGAGCATTGGAATAGCTTAGTAACTACCAGTTGCGAGTCCCCAACACAGTGTCTAGTTAACAGATATATTTAACCTTGAGAAAATTATGTTCATGCAAATATACATACAAATCTCTCCAATGAATGAAGGACATATTTGAGACGAGTTCAGGAACAACCATTTCCAATGAAAGGTTAATATGTGCATGATGTTGGAATAACTCTGTACTCAATATTAATATGGTACGAAATGATTTATGGGGTGAGCACTGGACATCAGGGCTAAGCACTGATATATATGTGGCCAGATCAAGAGTGAGCACTGGCCATCAGGGCTCAGTACTAATATATGTGACCAGATCAGGAGTGAGTACTGGCCATCAGGGCTCAGTACTGATATATGTGACCAGATCAGGAGTGAACAGTGCAAATTAGAGCCCTCCACTGGTACTTACAAAACGAAATAGGTACAATATCCATCTGTGATGTTGAACACTTGACACACAGTTACTTAGAAGGTACATTAATAATGGCAGGTAAGAGATACACTTGCTACCCAGAGATACACTTGCTCCGCAAAGATACACTTGATACACAGACACAACTCAGAGATACACTTACAACTCAAATACACTTGCTACACAGAGAAACATTTGCTACACAGACACACTTGCTACACAAAGCCACACTTGCTACACAGAGATATACTTGCTACACAGATACACTTCCTACACAGAGATACACTTGCTACACAGATACACTTGCTACACAGAGATACACTTACACTTGCTACACAGAGATACACTTACACTTGCTACCCAGAGATACACGTACAACACAGAGATACATCTGCTACACAGATACACTTGCTACACAGAGAGGCAGGAGGAGGGACCAGTTCCACACCCTCCCAGGAAATAATACTCACGTAGACGTGGTTTGCGTTGATGTAATTAGAGAACGGGTCGTTGTTAATGACGGAGAGCTCCACCCGCGTCTCGTCATCTGCAAGTATACTGACGGTGAGGGAAGACCAGGACTAGTATACTGAGGGTGAGGGAAGACCAGGACTAGTATACTGACGGTGAGGGAAGACCAGGACTAGTATACTGACGGTGAGGGAAGACCAGGACTAGTATACTGACGGTGAGGGAAGACCAGGACTAGTATACTGAGGGTGAGGGAAGACCAGGACTAGTATACTGACGGTGAGGGAAGACCAGGACTAGTATACTGAGGGTGAGGGAAGACCAGGACTAGTATACTGAGGGTGAGGGAAGACCAGGACTAGTATACTGAGGGTGAGGGAAGACCAGGACTAGTATACTGAGGGTGAGGGAAGACCAGGACTAGTATACTGAGGGTGAGGGAAGACCAGGACTAGTATACTGAGGGTGAGGGAAGACCAGGACTAGTATACTGAGGGTGAGGGAAGACCAGGACTAGTATACTGAGGGTGAGGGAAGACCAGGACTAGTATACTGAGGGTGAGGGAAGACCAGGACTAGTATACTGAGGGTGAGGGAAGACCAGGACTAGTATACTGAGGGTGAGGGAAGACCAGGACTAGTATACTGAGGGTGAGGGAAGACCAGGACTAGTATACTGAGGGTGAGGGAAGACCAGGACTAGTATACTGAGGGTGAGGGAAGACCAGGACTAGTATACTGACGGTGAGGGAAGACCAGGACTAGTATACTGAGGTGAGGGAAGACCAGGACTAGTATACTGAGGTGAGGGAAGACCAGGACTAGTATACTGAGGTGAGGGAAGACCAGGACTAGTATACTGACATTGAGGGAAGACCAGGACTATTATACTGAGGGTGAGGGAAGACCAGGACTAGTATACTGAGGTGAGGGAAGACCAGGACGAGTATACTGAGGGTAGACCAGGACTAGTATACTGAGGGTGAGGGAAGACCAGGACTAGTATACTGAGGGTGAGGGAAGACCAGGACTAGTATACTGAGGGTGAGGGAAGACCAGGACTATTATACTGAGGGTGAGGGAAGACCAGGGCTAGTATACTGAGAGGAGAGAAGACCAGGACTATTATACTGACAATGAGGGAAGACCAGGACTAGTATACTGAGGGTGAGGGAAGACCAGGACTAGTATAGTGAGGGTCAGGGTAGACCAGGACTAGTATACTGAGAGGAGGGAAGACCAAGACTAGTATACTGAAAGGGAAGACCAGGACTAGTATACTGACGGTGAGGGAAGACCAGGACTAGTATACGGATGGTGAGGGAAGACCAGGACTAGTATACTGAGAGGAGGGAAGACCAGGACTAGTATACTGAGGGTGAGGGAAGACCAGGACTAGTATACTGAGGGTGAGGGAAGACCACGATAAGTATACTGAGGGTGAGGGAAGACCATGATAAGTACACTGAGGGTGACGGAAGACCATGATAAATATACTGAGGGAAGACCGGGACTAGTATACTGAGGGCGAGGGAAGACCAGGACTAGTATACTGAGGTGAGGGAAGACCAGGACTAGTATACTAAGGGTGAGGGAAGACCAGGACTATTATACTGAGGGTGAGGGAAGACCAGGACTAGTATACTGAGGGTAAGGGAAGACCAGGACTATTATACTGAGGTGAGGGAAGACCAGGACTAGTATACTGAGGGTGAGGGAAGACCAAGACTAGTATACTGAGGTGAGGGAAGACCAGGACTAGTATACTGAGATGAGGGAAGACCAGGACTAGTATACTGAGGGTGAGGGAAGACCAGGACTAGTATACTGAGGTGAGGGAAGACCAGGATTAGTATACTGAGGGTGAGGGAAGACCAGGACTATTATACTGAGGGTGAGGGAAGACCAGGACTAGTATACTGAGGGTAAGGGAAGACCAGGACTATTATACTGAGGGTGAGGGAAGACCAGGACTAGTATACTGAGGTGAGGGAAGACTAGGACTATTATACTGAGGGTGAGGGAAGACAAAAACTAGTATACTAAAGGTGAGGGAGGAACAGGGCTAATATGGTGAGGGAAGACCATGATAAGTATACTGATGGGTGAGGGAAGACCATAAGTATACTGAGGGTGAGGGAAGACCATGGTAAGTATACTGAGAGGTGAGGGAAGATCTCGATAAGTATACTGAGGGTGAGGGAAGACCATGATAAGTATACTGATGGGTAAGGGAAGACAATGATAAGTATACTGAGGGTGAGGGAAGACCATGATAAGTATACTGAGGGTGAGGGAAGACCATGTTAAGTATTCTGAGGGAAGACCATGATAAGTATACTGAGGGTGAGGGAAGACCATGATAAGTATACTGAGGGAAGACCATGATAAGTATGCTGATGGTGAGGGAAGACGATGATAAGTATACTGAGGAGTGAGGGAAGACCACGATAATTATACTGAGGGTGAGGGAAGACGGCGATAAGTATACTGAGAGTGAGGGGAGACCACGATAAGTATACTGAGGGGTGAAGGTAGACCAGAACTAGTATATTGAGGGTGAGGGAAGACCACGATAATTATACTGAGGGTGAGGGAAGACCACGATAATTATACTGAGGGTGAGAGGACAAGTGTGAGGAATTCGGACTCGTAGGACTTTAATTATTTTAGTTATTAATTAATTGATTAATTTAATGTAATTTTATTTATTGCGAATAATTGATATATTATTTCTTTCGATAGCTTGGTGGACTGTATGGATTTTGAATTTTTCATAAGTCATATTCCAACACAAGTAGGGAGGGGGGGTTGTATCATTACAGTAGCCTATTATTCGAGAATTTATGAATTAACAGGAAAATTTTACTAATGGTTATTTGATTGATATTCTGGAGTTAGTTTTGTACTCAAGGTTTCAGTATGGGTACAGCTGTGGGATGGGTGAACAACCAGACATATGAGCCTCGTGGCCTATGGCGTCTGTTCCCACGTGAAGCAACAGGTTGATGTCGCTGGGTTCCCTGGTGACCACACAACATCTGCCCTCAGAATACAATATAACGGCAAATATACCTCCTATCACAGATATGGCACGTTCAAAATGATGGTAATTTATTAAGTGAGTGTGAGAGGCTCAGCCTGTTTTGGGGGGGGGGGGTTCCCCGCCTCCTAACCTAAATGTCATTTATTATATTAAATGGATTAGTAATCAAATTTGGACTGTTTGAGACAAACCGGATACGAGGTGCTCTCATTATTTAGAGGTTGTGGCTGCTGAAGAACGTAGGGATGGCTCGGGTTACGAGTACAAACGTAGCTGCCTGTGTGTGCTGCCTCACGAGAGCCACGCTGTTTCAACAATGGCCGCCTCCCTCCTCCTCCTCCCAGGCTGGTGACGCCACCACAACCGGTTCAATTTCGGTCAATTTACGCCCAAAGGTTGGGAGGCGTTGATTTTATTGATTGTTTTATTTGATCCAGTCACAGCGAACAGTTTTTTATTTAATTTTAACTCTGGACTGGAGGTATTAGTGATTAATTTATTTTGAATGTAGATATTTTAATGACGTGGCAATAATATATCCCATGTTGAAGGGGAAAATTCCACTGTGATCTCGTTTTCTTTGAACAAGTTATTAAATTAATTTGTGTTAGTATTTGTTAATGGATTAGTACAAGAACAGCAACGTGATTAGTTACATATTGTAACTGTGATTATTTAACGAGGTCGTTTTTTTCCCCGACAACATGGACTATTATACTGAGGGTGAGGGAAGACCATGACTAGTATACTGAGGGTGAGGGAAGACCATGACTAGTATACTGATGATGAGGGAAGACCAGGACTATTATACTGAGGGTGAGGGAAGACCATGACTAGTATACTGAGGGTGAGGGAAGACCAGGACTATTATACTGAGGGTGAGGGAAGACCATGACTATTATACTGAGGGTGAGGGAAGACCATGACTAGTATACTGAGGGTGAGGGAAGACCAGGACTATTATACTGAGGGTGAGGGAAGACCATGACTATTATACTGAGGGTGAGGGAAGACCAGGACTATTATACTGAGCGTGAGGGAAGACCAGGACTGTTATACTGAAGGTGAGGGAAGACCAGGACTGTTATACTGAAGGTGAGAGAAGACCAAGACTATTATACTGAGGACGAGGGAAGACTATGACTGTTATACTGAGGACGAGGGAAGACCATGACTGTTATACTGAGGACGAGGGAAGACCATGACTATTATACTGAGGGTGAGGGAAGACCATGACTGTTATACTGAGGGGTGAGGGAAGACCATGACTATTATACTGAGGGTGAGGGAAGACCAGGACTATTATACTGAGGGTGAGGGAAGACCAGGACTATTATACTAAGGGTGAGGGAAGACCAGGACTAATATACTGAGGGTGAGGAAAGACCAGGACTATTATACTGAGGGTGAGGGAAGACCAGGACTATTATACTGAGGGTGAGGGAAGACCAGGACTAGTATACTGAAGGTGAGGGAAGACCAGGACTAGTATACTGAGTGTGAGGGAAGACCATGACTATTATACTGAGGGTGAGGTAAGACTAGGACTAGTATACTGAGGTGAGGGAAGACCAGGACTAATATACTGATGGTGCAAAAAGACCAGAACTAATAAATGTAAAACTCACCCAGTTATTTCCTTTACACTGCAGAAGAAAACCCTATTCAAAATGAGTTAATATCTAAAGTATCAGTGGAAGAAAAATGTTGAATGATTAATGGTTGGGTTAGGTGAGGTTAGGTGGGTTAGGACGTGAGATTAGGTGAGGTTAGGACGTGAGGTTAGGTGAAGTTAGGTGGATTAGGTGAGGTTAGGTGAGTTTAGGGCCTCATCAACCAGTTTCTGGAGGAGATAATGGTAAAAACTGGTGTTAAAAGAATCAGGTTTACTTACAAGGAAGGTTATTCTGGCAGCGGTTCTTCCTCTTATTCTCCGGATGTTCTCCGACAGACATAGACTTGCCAACATTGGACGGGACAGACTGCAACACACACCAGAGGTCACCATCAGATGTGACCAAAACACTTACCCCTCAGTGTTTACCAACACTGAGGGGTAAACACTGCACATATCTTCCCATGATATTTGTATTTGTTGCTCTTAAACCTCCGGACACAGCTGTTTGTACAACTGTTCTCAACATTGTACATGCATCCATGAATTGGTTCATTCATGCCCCACTTGGTCCAATCATACCTCTCTTGGTACTGTGATGCCCCACTTCGTACAGTCATACCCCACTTGGTACATTTATCACCCATTAGTCCAGTCATTTCCCACTTTACACCCATCTTACCCTTTTGCCACAGCTACAAACAACTTGATGAAGTCATCACCCCACATAACCACTTTGTACAGCTATCCTCTCCGTGGTATAGCCGTCCACCACTTGTGTCCAGTCGTCCCAGACTTGCCCAAGCCATCTTAAGCTTGGCATAAACATGATACATATGATCAAGTCCAGCATATGATCATATGACCATATGACCAAGTTCAGACATACTGCCTGAACTTGCCAAAGTCATCTCCAGCTTGACACAAACATCTGCACTTTGTCAAGTCATCTCACGCCTGACACAAACATCTGCACTTTGTCAAGTCATCTCCAGCCTGACACAAACATCTGCACTTTGTCAAGTCATCTATAGCTTGAAACAAAAACCTTCACTATGTGAAGTCATCTCCAGCTAGACACAAACACCTGCACTTTGTAAAGTCATCTCCAGCTTGACACAAACACCTGCACTTAACCAAGACACCAGAGTCCTCATCACACTGATCCTTACAGTACTCCACCCCCCCCCCCCGTTCGCTCCGCCTCATGCTTGCCACACCTTACTCTTGTATACCAACCACATGCACACAAACTTCAGAATATTAATGTTCAGGCAAATGTCAAATGATTAACACTTTTTTATTGAGTCGCAACTTTCCTGTTAGTGTGTGTGAGAAGTGTTGACTAACCATGCAGTCTTCCGAAGTGTCATGAGCACCAATGGACTTGTTGAGATAGGCTTCAACGTTATCAAAAGCTACACGTTGGCTCATGTTGCAGTATATGTCCTCTTGGGAGTTACTCTCGTAAATGTGTTCAGAAACATTTTCCTTATCAACTGCTGGTGGTGGAGATGTGTCCTTTTTGGGGAGGATATTATTTATAAATTAATATCATACAAAAATATAATTAAATATTTGAAAATTCATTCAAATATAATAAGACAACATATTTATCTTATTATTGACAATTTGCCAAAAACCAGAAGACTTCTATTTACTGATTGTTTATATACTATGTCATACAATTTCGAACTGTGCATTCAATGACTAAATCATTCCTTCAGTTCGGTGGAGATTCTGAACAAGCACAGCACCACCTCTGCTGGTATGTATGTGTCGGGTATTAAGAGTCGTTCCTTACAGGCAGGAAATATCACCTTTCACACATTTCCTTCCCATTTACCAAAAAAAGACCTATACCAGGGCTTTAATGAATACAAAATAATGGTTTTGAAGCACACACACACACACAATATATTGTCACGGTAAAATCTCTAGTAAGGGATTCGGCCTGCTCCATCATCACCTACTCTATCATATCACGTCTATTTAATCAAGAACTGCAGTCACTAGAACAACAACTACTTCCAGGCGTCTAGACAATACCACCAGTCTACCTACACCACTGCCCGTCACCCCACCTCGCACCTGGGTCGCTGGGAGCTCACGCCATCCGAAACAAGCAGTTTAAGAGCCGGTTAATAGTTTCTGAAGCCATCAGCGCCATCTGCACGGCCGTCTTCGTATATATATAGGGCTACCTAGCCCACTCCCAGCTCAGATTACTCCTGAGTGCTCTGCCTGAGTAGACCTGTTGACATACCCCGGTGTGGTAACAGAATTATTCAGTTTGACTCTCAGTATTCCCGCACCATGTTTTATTTTGCACATTAACGTAACGTATATTTGATTGTTCATCTTGTTTGTTTTGCACACTTTGTATTAGAACGAAGCCTGGATATTATTTTGTGTTTTGTAATTTGTTTAATTTCGTTTTTTTTTTTTAAGTATTTTTAAATGTTTTTTCTCTCTACTTTATCCTACAGTTTACCTCACAGTGATGATTCAACTTGCAGTCTAACTTTTTTCTTTCTTTTTTTCGTTTTTGTTGCTTTTATGTGACTGGCATTCCATCTGCCTAGAGAGACTGCAATACCACATATTTTTTTCGTCACAGAAATATATATATATTGTGTACATTGCAGTGTTGTACTTGTGTGTTATCGTACAGTGTTGAGTATTATTGATTTGCTGCAGTCCTTAGTGACAAGTATCTCTTTGTGAGTTGTTTTATTGTTATTGTTTGCATTACCATCATTGTTGATTACCACTGGAAGTATCGAGTGCAGTTAAGTCCGAGTGTTCACTATTGTTCAGTTAGTTCACTTTGTTCCTTTTTGCCCATGCAACAGAGCAAGAGACTAGGCCTCGTGATTACCAGTCAGAGTGGTGGGAACGCGTCCTGCTGGAACTGTTAAACTGTTGGAGTGACACTCTGGAATTAACGTAACATGATGTTGTTATTACCGAGTATTGGTAAGTAAGTTTGTTGAATAAATTGTTGTCGTTGCAAAAGTGTCTTTTCGTCAAAAACCTTTAATGAGTACTGCTCCGTTACTTTGGTCTGCTACTTCTGTGTTCTTGAATTTAACTGGTTTAAGCTCGAGGATCAATCAAGCCCACAGCTTCAAACACTAAATTCAAATTTGGTGTGGGGACCCATTTGTTACCCCTCTAGATTAATTATTCAGTTGAGGGGCTAACGACCCGGTGTTGGGAGGTTCAAGTTGTTGGACCTCGACGTTTGATCTCGCCTTCTAAATAATCTGCACATCTAGCACCCAATCTGGGGCTAAGAGTGTGTGGGAGTTTTGGTAACTCTCACAAGAAGCAACAGGAGCCCAAGCGCTCCAGGCGGACTTCTCCAGAGCCCCGAGAACCCCCGACTCGATCAGGTCCTGGTGCAAAGCCCTCTTTCCAGCCCACCACTCCTAAAGAAAAGGCAGAGTCCTTGGGAAAAGCCTCAAAGAAGCAGCTCTGCGGGGACGACCCAGCTCTGGCAGGGCTCAATCATCTACGCACCCAAATCAGAAGGGACAGGCCCCGAAGCCACCCAAGCCTCATCCTAAGCGAAACCCCTCCCCGACTCCAAAATTCTCAGACGTTATGGAGCTGTAAGCAAGGGAGGAGGAGCAGGGCGAATCATGCTTATCTGGCAAGGAGACGGGAGAGTGGACTGAACCAAGGCCGAAACTACCCACGCCCCCCAAAACTTGGCTCAAAAACCCAAGCAGGGCAGCTCTGGGGCTTTTAACCGAATGACCAACCTGGCCCATTGCAACAAAGAGGATCAAGCATGCAATGCAGCCGCCGCCCTGAGCCCTGAGACCTTCAGACGAAGAAACGGTAATATGGAGTACAAACGGGGAACAAGTCCCACAACATTTCAAGTCGTAGGTGACACCGAACCAACAGGCAGCATGACGGAGGCAGTACGGATGATTGTCACCCTGAAGCAGGGACAACTGACAACCTTCGACCACCAACACAATCCAGGTTGGCCTAATAAGAAGCTAGGCAGACCTACTCCACCAACAAAATCGAATACGGTAGAAACAAAAGCAAAAAAAAATCCAAAGCCACACACACAAACAAACTGGTGGCCAGAAAGAAAGTAGGCCCCTGCGAATGCAAGGGGCCTACTACTACCTACACTGCAAGCTGTGTCAGTCGCTGTTCGTCCCCACCCAGCAAAACCAACTCCCTACCCAGGGCAAGACAGAAAGCCCAAGACTTCCCTGTGAACCCATAGGGCGAAAACAACGCCAAGTGACGAAGTCCTCAAAAGCGAATGAGACCCGAACGTCCCAGGGAAGAGAACCCTGAAACGCAGAGGAAGTACTTATGAAGCAAGTACGGACGTACTTTCCCCTGTCCCCCCACCCCCTCGAAGGGAAGGGGAAGCGTTAACGAGTGAGTGCGCTAGTTGGATGACGTGTTGCTTATTTGTTTCCTTTTTTTTGGGGGGGGGGAGGGGAGGAGTTATTTTTCCTTGTTCGGACTTAGGTTGCCATTTTAATCAGCTAGTGGTTTGTTTTGTTTCGCCTATCTTTCTGGGTGTCTTCCCCAGTTGATGGCAAGTATGAAATACTCTAAATGTAGAGTGCTCATATACCACTGCTCCTTGCGCCTCTCTGAGGGGATCAGGTTCTGGCTCGTGGTTCCCGGTAGGCACAAGAACTCCCGTGACTGATAACCCCACAGTAATATTGCACAATTCAGTTTGCATTGCTTCAGGGAGCCGAGGGGGCTCCCCCCCCCCCCCCCCCCCCAAAGAAAAAAGAGAGAGAGAGGAGAGAGAGAGAGAGGAGAGAGAGGAGAGCGAGAGAGAGAGAAGAGAGAGAGCGAGAGGAGAGAGAGAGAGGAGAGAGAGAGGAGAGAGAGAGAAGAGAGAAGGGAGAGAGAGAGAGGAGAGCGAGAGAGAGGAGAGAGAGGAGAGCGAGAGCGAGAGCGAGAGAGAGAGAGAGAGGGGGGGGGGCACGTGCCTTGAGTGTGAGGGCAAGTTTGGTTGACTGTAGCGAATAAAGGTATTCATTAACACACATCAAGTTTTATGGTTGACAATATCAGTAAGAGACAAATATTTGTCTGACTACATAAACATGCCACAATACTCACCACGGACTCACACACAACATACCTGAGATGTGGTTGGGATGTCAAGAAGGGCTAGAATGTTGTGGCTGGACAGGTCTTGCGCAGCTCTTCCATTATCATAGACCTCTGTTCTGTGTGTATCTGAAATACATGTCAACTGTAATGAAACTGAGAACAAAATCCAACGTTGAATGTATTGAAACGCCATTTTCTGGGCGAAGCCCCGTCGACTCTCTGAAGCTATTCCGAGTTGATATGTGCTATATTAGTTTTGGGTCATCAGTCAAGGGAATTCTAATGCCTACCAGGAACCATGAGCCAAAACCTGGTACCCTCAGAGAGGCGCAGGGACCAATGGCGTATGAGCACTTAACATTTAAATATATCATATTCCGCCATCAACCAGGGTGGGCACCTAGAAAGATAGACGAATCAAAACAAACAACTAGCCGGTAAAACTGCAACCTGCAGCCAGAAAGAGCAAAGAAACTCCTGCTAAAAGAAAAAAAAGAAACTAGCAGTACCATGTCCTCAACTAGTACTCCCGCTCGTTAGCATACGTCCCCCCCCCACTGATAAGGGGGCAGGGGCTGCCCACCACCTTGGTTCTAGGCAAGATGTAAGCAAGATGTAAAAAATGCCGAACGAAGGGAGGATGTCAGGATGCCTCCGGGGCTTCGAACAGAAAATTGCATTTCATTACATTCATTATTGGTTTTCCTGGGAAGACTCGTCGGCTCCTTGAAGCTAAATACCGACAGAGAAGGAAAAACAGAGACTTACCCGGGAGGATACAGCAATGCAGGGTTCAAGTAAAAAAAAGAGACCAACGGCCATAACAGATGCCCCAAAGCCACACAAGGCCAGAAAGGGCCTAGAACGTTTTCTTGATATCTGGCGGCCAGAACCCTGTTCGACATATAAAAAAAACCCCACACCCTTATGTCAATCCAAGACATGTTACCAAAAGCCACAACAAGCGCCGCATACTTCCGCACGGCATGGGCGCGAGAGTAGACCACAGGCTGGCTGGACCTTATGATACTGCGGACAACCTGAGACACATAAGATGGATCCACCCAAAGAGCATCCATTGTCACATTATCAGTGGCCCAGGTAGCGGCTTAAAGTCGCCACTGGACACAACACTTGGTGCACTTAGGCCTAACCAGCCAAGCATCCACACCCTCCGGACCTCTTCAAAAGCCTGCCGTCTCATTCTTCGCTAGAAAAGAAAGAGAGGGCTACAATCAAACAAAACTATCAACTTGACCAAACGAACAAAACCCTCAGTGCCGGAGGAGAGCATGAAGCTCCCCAACCCAAGCCCCAAAGCCCAAGGCCAAAAAAATAGGGCCTTCCGAAAATAATCACCAACCGAAGAGGCCATACTAAACGAAGAGAACAAAGAAAAGAAAGAACCCGATCCAAAGACCAAAAGGCTCAGGCGGCGCATGAGCAGACCGGAAGTGAAAAAACATGAAATTTTGCGGAACAGAGCGGAAGGAACATCCACCCTGAACACAAGCTCTAGCGGCTCCGCCAACACCGCACGATACAAAATGACAGTATTCAGCATGAGACTCAGGATCAGAAAAAGGATAAAACAATCCAGTCCAAAATCGACGTAAACCCTCGAAGAGAAAGAAAATGACGGAAAGACCACCAAGAAACTTCATACTGCCACCCAGAAGACTGCAGGTGGGACACCAACAAAGAAGCCACCTGATCACCATAGAAATGGCGATACACCTGCGTCTGAAAGACCAGATGCGAAGTGCGGAGCAGTAAAGCTAACCAGTAAGGGATCTCACTGGCCTGATCTGCTGATAAGTGTTGGCGCCGCAGATAGACGCCCAGGTTCGGACACCAAGCAAGCAGCACCTGAAACTAAGCTGGACCGGCTACCACGAAGCCAGAAAAACCCTCCCCTAATAGGATTCTAAGCGAGTCAGGACCTGGAGCAACAGCTGGAACGGGGGAATGTGTTATAGGAACCCCAACCTCGACCAGTCCTGCTGAAAAGCATCCACCATTCCACGGTGCCACGCACAATGGGAAACGCTGAGACTTCAAACGGAGAGCGAGGCCAGAATGTCCAGAGAAAATAACCATGACATGCAAGGGTAGTACTTACGGAGCAGCAAGTGAAGTGTTCCCTAGGCGTATGCAGATCCAAGTATAAGAACACCAGGCCACCACACCACACACACAGCTGGTACAGCCACATAGGGCAAAATCCAGAACAGGAGCTTGAGGCCAAGGGAAGGTGACTGAATGGACGCTAGCACATCAGGACGAGAAGTGAGATAGTGGGCGGTGTTAACCCCTCCCCCTCCCTCATATCGAGGGGAGGGATGGGGGGATACGCTAACTAGCGGGAGTACTATTTGCGGACAGGGTTGCTAGTTTCTTTTATTTTAGCAAAAGTTTCTTTGCTCTTCCTGGCTGTAGGTAGCGATTTTACCGGCTAGTTGTTTGTTTTGGTTCACCTATCATTCTGGGTGCCCATCGCACCCCAGTCGACGGTGAAATATAACATACAGTACTTTAAATGTAAAGCTCTCATATGCCATTGCTCCCTGCACTTCTCTGAGGGAACCCGGTTCTGGCTTATGATTCCCAGTGGGCATAAGATCTCCTGTAACTGATGACCCCAAGCTTATATAGCACATATCAGTTTGGATAGCTTCGGGGAAACTACGGGGCTCTCCCAGAAATCGTATATAATATATACTTGAGTGCCTAGGCCTATAGTTAACACACACAAAAGGTGACTCTAGCTGACTAGCAGACGGAATAGAAACAAACAGGGATCATATATGGTTGCTATAATTCATATAATTAATAAACTACAATGATATAATAAAAATTCTATCATTAACTCCTAAACTATAAATAAGCAAATAAGAATTTATTTTCAATTAAAGTATTACTTTAGAAAGGCGTTCCAACACTATAATGATGCTGTACGTGAGAGGGGAAGATATTTCCCTCACATATGTAAGAGTGACATCATAACGGTCCCACAACTATGCATACATGGAAAAAAAAGTCATTACTAACACCAGTAAACGACACTGTGAACTTGGTTGGCTTGGTGCTGGACTTAAGGTAAAAAGGTTAAGGACAGCTTATAGCAGTGTCCTTATGGACACTGGACAATGTTCACTGTCCTTATAAGATATTATAAAATCCTTAATCAGAATAAAAGTAATAAAGAAAAGGAAGATTAATATAAGTTATGAGATATTTTAATGAGCATTTAGAGACTAAAGAGTCTTAACTACCATTCTGTCTAAGGAAATTATGCTGAACAGTAGAACGAACGGAGTGACCATAGTTGACTGTAGAAAAAATGTCGATAAGAGAATGGGGTAATTGCAGGTGTGAAGATCGCATCGTGTCATGGATACATCACATTAACGTGATGAGAAAATCAGTAGGAGAGTTGAGGAGGAATCGAACCTATGTGCTGGGTACTCCCAGGCGCACTCTAGACCACAACATCGTAAAAGCATTACAACCTGGGATTTAACTGAATTCTCTAGGACTCCTGAGGCTTCCACTGAAGCCTAATCAGGGTTTCATTCATCTATGTCATCATGCACTCTGACTTGTCGTCTACCTCCTACACTTCTCTTCAGTAACCCAAAGAAATCTATATAAATGAAAATGGAAATGTTCGTTTGTGCATGACCACTAATCTCCGAAAGTTCTTCACCGATTGCTTTGAAATTTTCACATAACGTCTGTGATGGTAAAAAACATTCTTTTTCTTCGTTTCGTTTTGAAAAACATTCGTTTTTCATGTGAGGGGAAATCTTCAAAACCTCTTTACCGCTTGCTTTGAAATTTTGACGCAACGTTGCAATCGAATAGGCGGGTCTTTTTATATACCTACTATATAGATGCCACCTCTCTGACAGGCAAAAACATGCATTTTTGAAAAACAGCGCCATCTGTTGCACATAATAGCAACATGCACGCTATACTAAATATGTCACGAATTCCATTTCAATGTTTCCGATTGCATTGATAAATTTTATTTTTATACATTTTGATTTATTTTATTTTTATATTGAATTATTTTGTGTGACATTGTGTTGGAATTGAGCTGTGTTGTTTACCATATCGTTCATTTCGTAAGTATAGGTATAGATGCCACACCTGTGACAGGTAAAACTATACTTTTCTTGAAAAACAACGCCATCTGTTGCATGTAAGAGCAACATACATGCTATACTAAATATGTTACAATTCCATTTCAATATTTCTAATTGCATTGATAAATTGAATTTTCACAGTTTTGGATTTATTTTAATTTTTATTTACTTATTTTGTGCAAAATGGGATGGAATTGAGCTGTGTTGTTTACCATACCGTTCATTTCGTGAGTATAGTTTTTTTATTATTTTTTCATATTTTCCTTTCATTTTTTAAATGTTTTTCTTATATTTCAGTGATAGGAACATCAGAACACTTGATGTTCCCAATTTTCTGATGGAACATCAGACCATTTGGGAAGGCATCGGACGAGGGAATGGGGATGAGGTGGGGACGGAAGTGAGAGATAGTGGGGAGGACGAGGGGACAAGGGAGGGGGTAATGGTGGGAAGGACGAGGGGACGGGGGAGTTTGGGATGGTGCGGACGAGGGTATGGAGGAATGAAGAATGGTAGGGAGGACAAAGCGACAAGGGAGTGGGGCATGGTGGGAGATAATGGTGGGGAGGACGAGGGGACGGTGGAGTGGGGAATGGGTGGGAGGCCGAGGAGACGGGTGAAGGGAGAATGGTGGGGAGGACTGGGGGACAGGGAAGGTTGCTGTGGCTCACAGCAGGCGCTACAGCAATGCGTGGCCGGGTACTGCTAGTCACATTAATAAATCAGATTGTAGCACTCTGGGATGTAGAGCCAGAGCACATGGGGAAACTGAAACCCTAGAGGGCTCAGTTGAATCCCATGTTGCAATGCTTTTACCATGTTGTGGTGTAGTGGTCTAGAGCGTGCCCGGGAGTACCCAGCGCATAGGTTCGAATCCTCCTTATGTCTCCTACTGATTTTCTCAATGTTTTGGACTCAAGTACACTAACTGGTTGGTCAGTAAGCAATCGTGGTAGTCTCAAATCAGCCTCACAACACCTACACCAAACCAACCACCTACTTTATGTTAAGTATGCAAGCCTGAGACTTGCTCGACACGCTTCACTGCACCAGGAGCTTCATCAACAAGAGGATAACTAACATCACACAGCAACATGTTTTTTCTCGCAAATATAGAGATTTATTTACTATAAGTTAATACCTTATCTTACCTTTACAATACTTGGCTCCAGACTTCCTATTTAGCATTTTGTGGCGTATGCTGTGGAAGTAACGAGAAGCTATATTTATTAAAAAAATATTATAATCTCACACTGCTGAATTTCAGCCATTTAAATGTATATTTTTGGTTGAAACACCATACAGATAATGGTAATGATGGATTAACATACAGTAAATATCCTAACATTACAAAATTCAGTATACAGATACAGAATATACAGCACAGAACCTGAGGCGAAACAGAAAGTGTATTGTTAATTTAAAAAAAATATCATAAATCACGTAAATCCCGAGTACAGTAATTCCATCAACATTGCATATAGGAATAAAATATGGTTCACAAGTCAACTATTTGCAGCTCTTTAAATATCCGTAAATGATGCCCGTTGGTCCCGTCACTGGGCGGAGGACCCGCTATACATCTAGTATACCTGGAGTATACCAGGTATACCAATATACCTTTTCTACTTGGTGACCATTGCTGGTATACTCATAATTGAGGCAGTGTCTAGGATGTAATTGTTCTAGAGGAGATTACCGGGCCATTTGAATCATGCGCCCACCTCCATGCTAATGATTAGTTCATTCTGCAGCAACACCTGAAGTAACATATGTAGAAACACCTGCAGTAACACATTAGCAATACCTGTAGTAACACATGTATTAACACCTGAAGTAACACCCAAAGTATCATACGTGGTAACATCTGCAGCAACACATTACCAACACCTGTGGTAACACATGTAGCAGTACTTGAGATAGCCAATAAAGTAACACCTGTACATCACCGTAGACCAGCATTAAGCTCCATTAACTTGGGATATGTGACTGGACGCCTCATCACCACTCTACATATAACAAACAACCTCAGGACCACAACAAAAGACACTTAACATGTTATACCAGCTGCTACACCGAAGCCTCGGTGAACATCTTGGTGGAACCAGACACACATGTCACCTGATTACTTAATATAACACTAAGCCTCTATCAACCACAGTTCCCTCATAACTAAACAACTCACTAATAAAACTGTAAACACCCCAAAAGCTTTCACAAGTCATACTCGAGTCTAACAACAAAAAACTTGTGGATGAGAAGAAATACAGATAAGAGAGCGTTACTCTGCAAAATTAATCAGTATACCTCCAAAGGATACCTGATCAACCATGCTGTGATTAATACGTCAGGGTGCGAAAAGCCGCGTCCAACAGCCTGATACACCAGACCATCAACCAGGACGCCTGGTCAGAGACTGTGCCGCTAGGAACTTGACCCCCGCTATCAAAGCAAGGTAACCGCAAGGTAAATATAAGACGAGCCGAATATACCTACTATTTGAATCAATTTAACATACCTATGGCAAGATGACAAGCCGCCGTCTCCTTGTCCCCGTCGAGGCCAGAAGAGATGGCGGCCTTAGGTAAACAAAGCTACAGGGCAGAATCCTGGCCAATAAGATCCTACTAGCAACATCCACAGCAAATGTCTATCTCTGCGGGGAAATTTGGCTCTAGATTAATGATAATAAAATTCTTATATTATTCTAATATGTTCGAAGGACCACTCTTTAAAAAGAGAATAAATTGGAGAACCAGTGACTTATGGATCTCTTTGATTAAATGCAATTAAATTCTAATGAACATAATAAATCTATTAATGTATAATAAATGAACTGTAATATACTGTAAACTGTAGAGCCAAATCCCTCCACACACTTTTGGGGTTATTCTATAAGGTTAGTTTACAATTATCCTTTCCCTAATCTTTGTCTGGTATAATTGGAAAAACCCTTTAGGATTTGTCTTCGCTTGCCCTGCTATGCGAACTTCATAGTTTCTTTTTGCTTGCCTTATCTCTTTTTTTTAGTATTTCTAACCAATTGTACGAATTCCTGTTCTAAACTGACTTCCCCATTCTTAATCCTTTTGTACCACGCTCTCTTTTTACCTATAAGGTTCTTCAGATCCTTTGTTATCCACTTTGGATCATTAGTATTCGATCTATTCAATTTATATGGTATAGTACGTTCCTGGGCTTTGCTTAGAATATTTTTAATAGGTTATATTTTGAATCCACATCGAAAACTCCTTTTACGTCACCTATCGCTGGGTTCACGTCTAGCTCCAAGACCGGCCCACAGCCCATACCCAAGACTTTCCAATCTATTTGACCCAGCAAATTTTTTACGCTATTGAAATCAGCTTTTCGAAAATCAGCCATTTTAACAGAATTTTCTTTTACAGATCTATTCCATTCTATTCTAAATCTGATTTCTTTATGATCACTGTTCCCTAGCTCACTCCCTATTTCGATGTCCTTAATTTGTGTTTCCCTGTTAGTTAACACTAAATCTAAAATATTATTTTCCCGCGTTGGTTCCTTAATGTGTTGCGTTAGAAAGCAATCGTCAATTAATTCTAGAAAATCTTCTGCTTCATTATTCCCCTGTTTTGTCCAACCAGATTATTCCACTAAAATTAAAGTCACCCATGACATAAATACTGTTAGATCTAGATGCTCTAGATATTTCATCCCATAGATGCTTTGCTTCCATTCTGTCTAAATTTGGTGGCCTATATATAACTCCTATTATAATATTATTTGCTTTTTCGTTTAATTCTATCCAAATAGTTTCTGTGTGTGGCTCAGTTTTGATTCCCTCATTGAGACTACATTTCAAATTGTCCCAACATATATGGCTACTCCCTCTTCTCGTCTAATATATCTATCTGTGTGAAATACTTTAAATCCATTTATTTGATATTCAGCTAATAGTTCTCTATTTTCTACATTCATCCACGTTTCGGTAAGTGCAATAATATTTATTTTTTTTCTGTGCAGACAGGAGCATTTAATTCGTTTATTTCTTCTATTTCTTAGACTTCTACTGTTAGTGTAATATACCCTAAGTGAATTGTTATTTTGAGGCCCTTCTCTTTCCCAGATCATTTTGCCAATTCCTTTCCTCCCACAAACACATACTTATATTACCTCCTTCCTCCAAATCAATTCCCATACCACTATTACTAACAGTTTAAACCCAAACAAACGCCTCTAACCACTGGTTCCAACGAGTTCGCAACAACAACAACCCCAGCCCTCGATAGATGCACCCCATCGCGAGCATACATTTCATTTCTTCCATAGAAGTGTTCCCAGTTGTCTATGAAAGATATTGCATTTGATTTGCAATATCTTTCCAGCCGGCAATTGACACCAATTACAATTTGTAACAAGCGGAAAATAGAGTTTCGATTTGTGTTTCCACGGAGTATGATAATTGTGAAAAGACTGGTGATGGATACAGCAGAATTTCTAGATGAAATACTTTTGAGCTCATCATGGTTCAGCCGGCAATAATTGTGTCTAGGAAGTCCAGGGATGCAAGTTCGATCCCATTGCATGGCCTCAATATCGTCTCATATGTTTACAAACTCTGTAATCATCTCATCAATGCTGTAACTTGCTAAGCTAAATGAATTTTGGGGATCATGTCGGAAAATCCGACACCATTTAATAATATCATACAGGCAGATAATATTGCTATGTTGTATAAACAAGTTAACCCATAGAAAATGTAACTTGTAGTGGAATTTCCGTCTATAGAAAACGGGATATCATTACCACATACTATTATAAATTCACCGCCTATTATGGTGGGAATTATTCTTAAATACATTAGTCTTTGGACTTTACCATCATAAAAACATCTTATATAAATTAACTTAATTATCAGAATTAAAATAGAGTAAATGTGACCCTTCTATCACTTTCTGATATCTGGACAATGTAGGCCAGTGGCATCAGTGAGGAGGGAGTGGTCAGCCATTGCTATTGTACCAGAGGCACGGGAGCAATACGGCTCCTGTTAATTTTACTTGGACGAAGTGTTATGGAAACCAAAGGTGTACCATCATCAACACGCTGTCAACAAATACAAGTTAAGTGTTCTGCCGAAACCCATTTATCTATCATTTATGGCCATTAATGTCATTAGATAGGGGCAAGCCGGTTAGAATATGAACTGCCTCTTAATAAAAGGTAATTAAGCCTAGGTCTTTATGGTTCCTTGTACAGTGTTTTCTCTGATATAGCTGTCTTATATTAGGATTCTGGCTTCATAGCTAGCGCCCTTTTGACAGGTCAAGACGAGGAAGCATGCTTTGTGTACCAGTTACTGGGTGATGGAAGCTACCTCAAAAAGGATAATTTGGTGTCTACATCCTGGTTATACCTGGTGGACTAAGGCCTGCTGTACAATAAGATAAGGAACCTCTTCAATGTACACTAATGTGTAGTTAATACTGTAGTTTGATTGGCTGCATATATAAATTTAATATAAACCCCCCCCTAACGTGTAGAGGATCGATTTGTGAGATTATTGCAGAAATACAGTCCACTTAACATCATACAAATTGCTATCGAAGTATATAAATTAATGTAAATATAAATTCTATATAAATTAAATAAATATAAATCTCACAGGTCGGTTCCCACAGATCAGTTCCTGAGCCCGTTATATGCCTCTCTAACCTTTTTTTCACCTCCACTTAGAGCTCGTGGAAACAAGTTATAAGTGGTTACGTACACCCTACATAATACATATATAAGTATATGGTACAGATACCACACACAAAACGCAGTTAAATCATAACATAGAACGAAAAAGCAATGTAAAGGATTTGGGTGTACTCATGTCGGAAGACCTTACCTTTAAAGAACACAATAAAGTAGCCGTCACAACTGCAAGAAAAATGAAAGATTGGATAACAAGAACTTTTCAAACTAGAGATGCTATACCAATGATGATACTCTTCAAGACGCTAGTGCTCTCTAGAGTGGAATATTGTTGCACAATGACAGCCCCTTTCAAAGCTGGAGAAATTGCTCATTTCGAGAGCGTGCAGAGATCCTTTACTGCTAGAATCTACTTGGTAAAACATCTAAGCTATTGGGACCGACTGAAATGCCTAAATCTGTATTCTCTTGAGCGTAGGCGGGAGGGATACATAATAATTTACACGTGGAAAATAGTAGAGGGGCTGACCACAAACCTGCACACAGAAATAACACCACATGAGACCAGGAGGCATGACAGGATGTGCAGAATACCCCTGTTCAAAAGTAGAGGTGCAATAGGTACTCTGAGAGAGAACTCTATCAACATCAGAGGCCCAAGGCCTGTTCATCACACTTCCACTACACATAAGGGGCATAACTGGCCGACCCCTTACAGTGTTCAATAGAGAACTTGACAAGCACCTTCAAAGGACACCTGATCAACCAGGCTGTGATTCATATGTCTGGCTGCGAGCAGCCGCGTCCAACAGCCTGGTCGACCAGTCCAGCAACCAGGAGGCCTGGTCAAGGACGGGAACGCTAAGCCCAAAAACACCTCAGAGTATGATATACTTCAGACTTCAGGCCATTTATCTCACAATCTTCCTTGATACATTATATTGCCTTTTCCTAATCATTGTGTGTTTACGGGACTTGATAATGGTCCAGGACGGACCAACATGTTATCACTTCATTTATTGTCAGATGAGTGACTGGCTGTCTGATGGACTGGTTGTCTGATCAACTGTAAACCTTAGCTACTATATGCATTTCTTGCAAATAAAAATTTCTAGTTATTATAAAAAATTTATTGGAGAATAAAGGGTTAACTTACAAAATTATGATGATTGTGATGATGAGGATTAGGAGGAGAAGACCAAAGACGGAGGAAACTATGGAAAGAACGAAGCAATCCCACTCAGGCACTACTAGCTCATCCAACTTCATCTCTGCATACGCACTCCTTTCTGCAAATTTATTAATAATTTTAGAATTGATTGTTGACATCTTCGGTAGATGATGTTGTCATGTTGGTGAACAGTGGTAGCCTTTATTCTCCACCCTTAGGTGTGCCAAGTAGTTAGTTCCCTGTTATCTTGAGATGATTTCGGGGCTTAGCGCCCCCGCGGCCTGGTCCTCGACCAGGCCTCTTTTTTGTTACCCCCCCCCCCAGGAAGCAGCCCGTAGCAGCTGTCTAACTCCCAGGTACCTATTTACTGCTAGGTAAACAGAGGTATCAGGGTGAAAAACATTTTGCCCATTTGCCTCCGCCTCCACCGGGGATCGAACCCGGAACCTCAGCACTTCGAATCCGAAGCGCTGTCCACTCAGCTGTCAGGCGCCCTCCCTGTAATAACATAAGTTTAGTTATAGGATGAGAGCTACGCTTGTGGTATCCCGTCTTCCCAGTACTCTTTGTCTTTGAAAACTACTGACGGTTTTGTCCTACACCACTCTCACTTAACTTGTTCCAACCGTCTATCAAAAGTGAACTTTCTAATTTTTTTGGCAACTTTGTTTCCTTAGCTTGAGTCTGTGATCTCTTGTTCTTGTAGTTACAGAATTCATCCTTGGCAACTTTGTATGTAGTGATCATATAGCCTCTTTCTTCTACCTTTTAGCTTTTACACCTCTGGTCTCTCTTCGTAGATCTTGTTTTTTTCAGTTCTGGAAGCCATTTTGTAGCATGCCTTTGCACCTTTTCTAGTTTATTGATGTTCTTAATATGATATAGGCATCATACAACTGCTGCATATTCAAATTTTGGTTTCAACAAAAGTCGTGAATAGTTTCTTTAATATTTCACCCTCCATGTATTTAAACCCGATTGTGAAGTTGTAAAGCGTAGCATTTGCTCCTCGCACAATGTTCTTCAGACTGACTCTGGTGACAGTCTACTATTCAGAACCTCCCAGAGATCTCTTTCTTTGTCAGAGTTCTTTAATGCCTTTGTACATAATTTGTGGGTTGTGTGTGGGCTATTTTATCCTATTCCATATTCCATAACATGGCATTTATTCACTTTGAATTCCATTTGACAAATGTTGCTTCATACATTATTGTGTAGAGGTCATCTTGATGGGCATGAAAATCGTCTAAGTCTCTTATCCTTAGTAGCTTAGCATCATCGGCGAACATATTCATATCGTTCTGTATTCTTTCTGGAAGGTCGTTTATAAAGACGATGAACATTACTGGTGCAAGAACTGAACTTCTGGTACTCCACTAGCAACAGTTCATCAGTCTGATACATTGCCTCTGATTACCGCCCTCATCTATGTCAGCCAAATTTTCATCCATATCAGCAGTCTACCCGTCACCCCTCCAACACGTTCTGGTTCCCAGAACAACCTCTTGTCTAGGACTCTGTCAAAAGCCTTCTTGTAGGACCAGATGAACAGTCAACTCACTCATCTCTTTTTATTAAATCTCTGTGGCTCTATCATAAAAACTAAGCAGATTTATTGCACAGGATCTTCCTGTTCGAAAACTATACTGTCTGTCTGTTATTTTATCACTTCTCTCCAGGTATTCTACTCATTTAGTTTTAACTATTTTTTCCAAGTGTTTTTACTACGACGCTCGTCAACGACACGGTGTATAATTTAGAGGGCATTCACTGCTACCATTTTTGTAAATTGGAACAATGTTTGCCTTCTTCCATATATCTGCTGAGATTCCTGTAGATTCTCTCAGAATGGAAGGTGAAAGCCCATCTGCTTTGTTTCTTCCTAGCTCCTTCAGTAATGTTTCCACTTCGTTTCGAGAAACTTCTATGTTCTCTATGGTGTTCTCTGAAATTGGCAGTGTCTGGTTCTTTGATAACTTTATTTTTCACAAACACACTTTGGAACTATTCATTTAGTGTTTCACACATTTCCTGGCTGCTCAATTTCGTTCTTATTTATATCTCTCATTAAGATGTTGTAATATGAAGTTACATCTGGGTGTGATATCGTTATCTTGAGACGATTTCGGGGCTTAGTGTTCCCACGGCCCGGTCCTCGACCAGGCCTCCTTTTTGTTACACACCCCCAGGAAGCAGCCCGTAGCAGATGTCTCAGTAAATAGGTACCTGTCAACTCCCAGGTACCTATTTACTGCTAGGTGAACAGGAGCATCAGGGTTAAAGAAACATTTTGCCCATTTGTCTCCGCCTCCACTGGGGATCGAACCCGGAACCTCAGGACTACGAATCCGAAGCGCTGTCCGCCCAGCTGTCAGGCGCCCCAGAATTAAAGCCTGGAGATGCGAGGTAGAGATGCAGATTTATCGTTGAGATAAAAGTTCTCATAAGTTCAACTCTATGCTTTAATTATAATATTTATCTTCATAAATTATCAGCATTAATAATTTCAGCAATATAATTACCTTCGAGCTGCACCCTAGCAACAACAGCCATCATATAAGGTTGAGCGGGTTTCAGCGCGCAGTTGGGGTAAGGGCCGCCGCTTGTCATCTCACCAACCATAAATTCTTCCGCAGCCTGTCAACAGAAAAGTTTATGTAACTTGAATATTAAATAAATGCTCTACTTTTCCCCACAAACTTTATTCTGGACTAATAGGAAAAGTGCTACTATGGAAACAGGTATATGTTTACATAGTTACGTCAGTGCTGCCAACCCTTCCCACATGAAGACGTCAGGGTGGACCTCCAGGGAACAACATTATTATTTATTTATCAAATTCCAACACATACGTACACACAAGGGACAAGCAGTAGTAACACACAGAAGCAAACAGGAATTATAACAAGTGCAAATTATGGGTACGCAAAATGAGTAACAAAATATACAACAGAACCCAAGTGAAGTCCACAAATAAGTCAACTCACACAAGAACTCAGTAACGCAATATAACTCCATACAAAACACAACATAAAATAAGAAATAAACATCTGAGAAAAAAAAGAACCCAGTAACACTTGTACATTAATGAAGCAAGGTATTACATATTGGTTACTGGTACTGTTGCTACTGTGGCTGCCACAGTCGTGATTACTACTGTGGTAGTCGTTACTACCACACAACGCTTTACCAATATATATTACCACTCAACTTGCAAGCTATTACTAAATGTCTAAAAACTTATTTTTTATATTGTTCATGACAGGCAGAATTGTAACAATTTATATAAGTTGAAACGAATAAAGCTAGTGATTGTGACAATTGTGGTTGACAAAATGTGCACTACGGTATAATCAACGATAAGATCCAGCTGTCCTAATAGCGTCGCATTTGACGTATACTCTACCTAGGGCCAAAAATTGTCGTACTAGAAAAAAAGTAGCGGCTCACGAAATTGACATACTGGTAGGTTAGGATAAAGGGACTTTAGTACGACAGTTTCTTGACGTTGGTAAACCTTAGGCTGATAAGATTACATTGTAGTACTTGTGATGACTGGTGACGATAGACAAACCTCAACATACCTGTGTTAACACGGCAGCTATGTATGTCCGGTTAGTGTCCTCGCAGTGGCGGTCGCCTGCCTGCCGCCTCACCCGCTCCCCACCTGAAGCTGACCTATTCTGGCTTATACCCTCTGCAACAAGCTTTATATACGTGGCAGTAAAGTTCTCGGCCACATCTTGTGCGTCCTCGGAGAGCCGAGACACCAAAATTGCCACAGATCTGCAAAACATGTAAGGATACTTTGTACTCATGCCAGGGACATCACAGTGAGCTACTGACTATGGTTCATAACGACGAACAAAAGGGGTGAATCTGAGGGAGTGGAGAGAGGTGGGGCCAGATTTCGTGCCATATGTTACGAACCCAAGTCCACCGTTAGAGCACGGAGCAGTGACGTCAACGCCATCTGCGAGTCCGCTCCCGAAACCCCCACGAAATGGACGACGCCTCTAGTAGTGGCAGGAATATGCCAGCTAGACAGGCTAGATTCTTGTCCTAGTCGGCTCGTGAGGTAGCTGGTGCTGACCTCTGGTGAGGTGACGCTTAGAAAAGCAGTGCCATCTATTGAGCGACAGGGTGTATGTCTATGTCAGCCAGTAAGTGATGTTTCCTAGTGGTCCCATGTAGTGTCCCAGTACTGATGACGTGTCTGCTTTCAGAGTCAACCTAGGACTGCTGTGATGTACGATGAGTCAGTCTACCCAAGGCAGCCAAAGTCTCTTCACCAGTCTGCTTTGTAGAAGCAGTAAGCCGCCACCGGACGAGCACTGCTGAGTGTTCAATTGTCGGCCTGAGGAGTGGCAGTGACGGGATTCGCCGTACCCGGGGCTGGCTGGTGGAAGAGACAACCCACTGCAGTGCCGATCGAAGAGAGTAACCAGCGAGTTACACAAGGCTCCTGCCTAGGGCTCGCAACCCTAGTATTCGTCGTGGAGTGGCCTAACAGCGAGGCTGATTGACACCTGCCAGCTACAGGCTGGACTGTGGTTGTGGGCCTTCATGACGGGGCACCCAGTGGGATTGTGATTTGGCTGGCCTGTGGCCAGGGTAGATTCATCGTGGTTTCCTGGTACCTGCAAAGGGTTGTGCCACGGAATAGGAAACCAGGCAAGACTACACGGAGTGAGTGTCGCCAAGTGTTCAGCGTCTTCAGAGGGAGACAGATATATATTGTGTAGTAATATTTCCCGTTTGTGACTTTTAATTTATATATGGTGGTGGGGAAAAGAATTATATATATATATAGAAAGCGATATAATTGTGTATTTAATGTACCTCCCCTGTTTATTTTACTTGCATTACGGAGATCACCCCTTGAAAGCCTCTACTAACTTGGGGCCGGATACCCAAAAAGTAATACCATCAGAAAAGAACCCGGTTGCATCCCATTAGGGCCGTAACACCATACCAGAAAGTGGTTCTGATTCTGTCATGTCAGGGGGCTTGACTACCTTATCAGAGTGCCACCGTCACCTTCTGTGACAATGGTGGGCAGGACTACAGTAAGACTAACCTGTCACCGTCACCTTCCATAGTAAGGGTGGGCAGAGCAAGAGTAACGGTGGTGTTGGTCTTGGTCTTCACACGAAACTTGCCGCTCAGCTTGGGAGGAATGGGCAGAGTGGCTACAGTTTTGACAAAGGGCTCGCCACATCCTGCAGCGTTACAGAAGAAAGCCTCAGCTTTGTACCGTCTTCCTGGCTTCAACTCTGGCATCTGAAGTGACATTACATAAACATTAACAACGTTTAATGAATCGACATCTAAATAAATTATTAATTTTAAGATTGACATAGATGTGAAGTGCTAGTTTGTCAGTGCATCTTGAAAAGACACTAATTACCTCATCTTCCTTAACTTAAATGCTATATGGCTTTATAATCGGATTTAGAAGTTAATAAAATGTGCCAACGCAACTAAAGCTTAATTTACTCTCTGACCTACATTCAACACACTGTACTATGCCATTCTTCGGAGATACAAGATTCTTTTCATCAACAAGAACAGCTTCGTTAATGTTATAAATTTATAAGTGCATTTTAAGTATTGATGATGGACGGGTCACGACACAAGCTAAGATGACTTTATTTAACCAGTGTACTGGTGCTGGGTGACCAGTGTACTGGTGCTGGGTGTGGGTAACCAGTGTACTGGTGCTGGGTGTGGGTGACCAGTGTACTGGTGCTGGGTGTGGGTGACCAGTGTACTGGTGCTGGGTGTGGGTGACCAGTGTACTGGTGCTGGGTGTGGGTGACCAGTGTACTGGTGCTGGGTGTGGGTGACCAGAGTACTGGTGCTGGGTGTGGGTGACCAGTGTACTGGTGTTGGATGTGGGTGACCAGTGTACTGGTGCTGGGTGTGGGTGACCAGTGTACTGGTGCTGGGTGTGGGTGACCAGTGTACTGGTGCTGGGTGACCAGTGTACTGGTGCTGGGTGACCAGTGTACTGGTGCTGGGTGTGGGTGGCCAGTGTACTGGTGCTGGGTGTGGGTGACCAGTGTACTGGTGCTGGGTGTGGGTGACCAGTGTACTGGTGCTGGGTGTGGGTGACCAGTGTACTGGTGTTGGATGTGGGTGACCAGTGTACTGGTGCTGGGTGTGGGTGACCAGTGTACTGGTGCTGGGTGTGGGTGACCAGTGTACTGGTGCCAGGTGTGCGTGACCAGTGTACTGGTGCTGGGTGTGGGTGACCAGTGTACTGGTGCTGGGTGTGGGTGACCTGTGTACTGGTGCTGGGTGTGGGTGACCAGTGTACTGGTGCTGGGTGTGGGTGACCAGTGTACTGGTGCTGGGTGACCAGTGTACTGGTGCTGGGTGTGGGTGACCAGTGTACTGGTGCTGGGTGTGGGTGACCAGTGTACTGGTGTTGGATGTGGGTGACCAGTGTACTGGTGTTGGGTGTGGGTGACCAGTGTACTGGTGCTGGGTGATCAGTGTACTGGTGCTGGGTAACCAGTGTACTGGTGCTGGGTAACCAGTGTACTGGTGCTGGGTGTGGGTGACCAGTGTACTGGTGCTGGGTGACCAGTGTACTGGTGCTGGGTGTGGGTGACCAGTGTACTGGTGCTGGGTGTGGGTGGCCAGTGTACTGGTGCTGGGTGATCAGTGTACTAGTGCTGGGTGTGGGTGACCAGTGTACTGGTGCTGGGTGACCAGTGTACTGGTGCTGGGTGTGGGTGACCAGTGTACTGGTGCCTGGTGTGGGTGACCAGTGTACTGGTGCTGGGTGTGGGTGACCAGTGTACTGGTGCTGGGTGACCAGTGTACTGGTGCTGGGTGTGGGTGACCAGTGTACTGGTGCTGGGTGTGGGTGACCAGTGTACTGGTGCTGGGTGTGGGTGACCAGTGTACTGGTGCTGGGTGTGGGTGACCAGTGTACTGGTGTTGGATGTGGGTGACCAGTGTACTGGTGCTGGGTGTGGGTGACCAGTGTACTGGTGCTGGGTGTGGGTGACCAGTGTACTGGTGCTGGGTGACCAGTGTACTGGTGCTGGGTGCGGGTGACCAGTGTACTGGTGCTGGGTGTGGGTGACCAGTGTACTGGTGCTGGGTGACCAGTGTACTGGTGCTGGGTGACCAGTGTACTGGTGCTGGGTGATCAGTGTACTGGTGCTGGGTGTGGGTGACCAGTGTACTGGTGCTGGGTGTGGGTGACCAGTGTACTGGTGTTGGGTGTGGGTGACCAGTGTACTGGTGCTGGGTGATCAGTGTACTGGTGCTGGGTGTGGGTGACCAGTGTACTGGTGCTGGGTGACCAGTGTACTGGTGCTGGGTGTGGGTGACCAGTGTACTGGTGCTGGGTGTGGGTGACCAGTGTACTGGTGCTGGGTGTGGGTGACCAGTGTACTGGTGCTGGGTGTGGGTGACCAGTGTACTGGTGCTGGGTGTGGATGACCAGTGTACTGGTGCTGGGTGTGGGTGACCAGTGTACTGGTGCTGGGTGTGGGTGACCAGTGTACTGGTGCTGGGTGTGGGTGACCAGTGTACTGGTGCTGGGTGTGGGTGACCAGTGTACTGGTGCTGGGTGTGGGTGACCAGTGTACTGGTGCTGGGTGTGGGTGACCAGTGTACTGGTGCTGGGTGTGGATGACCAGTGTACTGGTGCTGGGTGTGGGTGACCAGTGTACTGGTGCTGGGTGTGGGTGACCAGTGTACTGGTGCTGGGTGACCAGTGTACTGGTGCCTGGTGTGGGTGACCAGTGTACTGGTGCTGGGTGTGGGTGACCAGTGTACTGGTGCTGGGTGTGGGTGACCAGTGTACTGGTGCTGGGTGTGGATGACCAGTGTACTGGTGCTGGGTGTGGGTGACCAGTGTACTGGTGCTGGGTGTGGGTGACCAGTGTACTGGTGCTGGGTGTGGGTGACCAGTGTACTGGTGCTGGGTGTGGGTGACCAGTGTACTGGTGCTGGGTGTGGGTGACCAGTGTACCGGTGCCGGGTGACCAGTGTACTGGTGCTGGGTGTGGGTGACCAGTGTACTGGTGCTGGGTGTGGGTGACCAGTGTACTGGTGCTGGGTGTGGATGACCAGTGTACTGGTGCTGGGTGTGGGTGACCAGTGTACTGGTGCTGGGTGTGGGTGACCAGTGTACTGGTGCTGGGTGACCAGTGTACTGGTGCTGGGTGATCAGTGTACTGGTGCTGGGTGTGGGTGACCAGTGTACTGGTGCTGGGTGATCAGTGTACTGGTGCTGGGTGTGGGTGACCAGTGTACTGGTGCTGGGTGTGGGTGACCAGTGTACTGGTGTTGGGTGTGGGTGACCAGAGTACTGGTGCTGGGTGATCAGTGTACTGGTGCTGGGTGACCAGTGTACTGGTGCTGGGTGTGGGTGACCAGTGTACTGGTGCTGGGTGTGGGTGACCAGTGTACTGGTGCTGGGTGTGGGTGACCAGTGTACTGGTGCTGGGTGTGGGTGACCAGTGTACTGGTGCTGGGTGACCAGTGTACTGGTGCTGGGTGTGGGTGACCAGTGTACTGGTGCTGGGTGTGGGTGACCAGTGTACTGGTGCTGGGTGTGGGTGACCAGTGTACTGGTGCTGGGTGTGGGTGACCAGTGTACTGGTGCTGGGTGTGGATGACCAGTGTACTGGTGCTGGGTGTGGGTGACCAGTGTACTGGTGCTGGGTGACCAGTGTACTGGTGCTGGGTGTGGGTGACCAGTGTACTGGTGCTGGGTGTGGGTGACCAGTGTACTGGTGCTGGGTGTGGGTGACCAGTGTACTGGTGCTGGGTGTGGGTGACCAGTGTACTGGTGCTGGGTGTGGATGACCAGTGTACTGGTGCTGGGTGTGGGTGACCAGTGTACTGGTGCTGGGTGTGGGTGACCAGTGTACTGGTGCTGGGTGTGGGTGACCAGTGTACTGGTGCTGGGTGACCAGTGTACTGGTGCTGGGTGTGGGTGACCAGTGTACTGGTGCTGGGTGTGGGTGACCAGTGTACTGGTGCTGGGTGTGGGTGACCAGTGTACTGGTGCTGGGTGTGGGTGACCAGTGTACTGGTGCTGGGTGTGGGTGACCAGTGTACTGGTGCCGGGTGTGGGTGACCAGTGTACTGGTGCTGGGTGTGGGTGACCAGTGTACTGGTGCTGGGTGTGGGTGACCAGTGTACTGGTGATGGTGACCAGTGTACTGGTGATGATGACCAGTGTACTGGTGATGATGACCAGTGTACTGGTGATGGTGACCAGTGTACTGGTGCTGGGTGATGGTGACCAGTGTACTGGTGCTGGGTGTGGGTGACCAGTGTACTGGTGCTGGGTGTGGGTGACCAGTGTACTGGTGCTGGGTGACCAGTGTACTGGTGCTGGGTGTGGGTGACCAGTGTACTGGTGCTGGGTGTGGGTGACCAGTGTACTGGTGCTGGGTGATGGTGACCAGTGTACTGGTGCTGGGTGATGGTGACCAGTGTACTGGTGCTGGGTGTGGGTGACCAGTGTACTGGTGCTGGGTGATGGTGACCAGTGTACTGGTGCTGGGTGATGGTGACCAGTGTACTGGTGCTGGGTGATGGTGACCAGTGTACTAGTGCTGGGTGATGGTGACCAGTGTACTGGTGCTGGGTGATGGTGACCAGTGTACTGGTGCTGGGTGATGGTGACCAGTGTACTGGTGCTGGGTGTGGGTGACCAGTGTACTGGTGCTGGGTGTGGGTGACCAGTGTACCGGTGCCGGGTGTGGGTGACCAGTGTACTGGTGCTGGGTGACCAGTGTACTGGTGCTGGGTGATGGTGACCAGTGTACTGGTGATGGGTGATGGTGACCAGTGTACTGGTGATGATGACCAGTGTACTGGTGCTGGGTGATGGTGACCAGTGTACTGGTGCTGGGTGTAGGTGGCCAGTGTACTGGTGCTGGGTGATGGTGACCAGTGTACTGGTGCTGGGTGATGGTGACCAGTGTACTGGTGCTGGGTGATGGTGACCAGTGTACTGGTGCTGGGTGATGGTGACCAGTGTACTGGGGATAATCAAGTTTGAAGCGTTGCACAAAATGTTTCATCACACAAGTGATGGCTGTGTTTACCTGGCAGGTAAGACGTTCAGCAGGTATTGTCTTCGCATCTTTGGAGCAAGTAGGGTCAGGAGCATCCTTGGTGCAGTTGTCTACATGGTTTGTCTTGTTCTTCAGCTGTATGGTGAAATTGTGTAAAATCCCGCCACACAGGTGCGGTTGCATGAGTTGTAAGTCTAAACTGTTATCATGAGGAACCACATCAAGTTGCTGTGGGGGTCCCGGCTCTGGAGGAAATCTCTTTGGTTATAACAATGTAGTAGAATTTAGGGGAAATAAAGGCAAAGTGAGCATGATCTTTACATTTATAATTTTGGAAGAAATACAAATTATATCTTAGTGTGAACAAATTATTGTTACCATAGTGAATATTATCTTAAACAATACACATTAGCATATAATCTTAAACTAAACACTTAAATTAAGCTTAATATCAGTTTTGGATTAAATATGAAGGCTCCCAGAGTAATAGGTCATAATAACAGTGACAACTGCGTAAGATAATATAGATCATATAATCAATCTATATATAATATAGATAGATATTGGCAGGTAATATACCTGGCAATATCACTCCTTGAGAGGAGGGAGAAACATGTTGTCCATAACCCCACACAATAATGGTATGGTGATGGTAGCTACCAAGGCTGCAAATGTGTACAGTATGAGTGCACTCTGGACTCTCCTTCACAACAGTGCACCCCTTTACTGTCCTCCAAACTTTCTCACACAATATTGGTATTGGTTTGTTTTCCCAGGAACTTGCAGATTAGTTCTTATAATAGAATAAATTATTTATATTTGGTTCTCTTCCTAAGAATCAACCAATTACAAAAACGTTGACTTTAACCATTATTGTTTTAAAGTAATTTTTACCTAAATTAGTTGTATAGTGTATTGGTAAAATGTCATTTCTTTTAAACTATTAATATATAATTGCGAAAATTTTTGTTATCATAATTCTGATGATGCCCGTTACATAAACGTAGAGTATTAAAGAATTCTTAGATACAAGACTATCCGTCCTCCTACAGTTGTTATACGAGTATAGATATTATAAATATTATGGGTGTGTAGCTGAGTAGCTACTACAGGTGTGTCCTCTCAGGTGTGTAGCTGAGAGGAGCACCAGAGTCTTGGTGGTGAGCTCTGGCAGCCTAATACTAATGACAAAGTATTGGTGGTGATTGTGTAGTCAAGTGTGCATGTTGCAGCCCCTGGACAACTGTTCACTCCAGAAGTGTTTTGTGTTGAGACATGTTGGCGCCTGGGTAAGACATGTGGGCGTGTGGGGTAAGGCATGTGGGCGTGTGGGTAAGACATGTGGGCGCCTGGGTAAGACATATGGGCGCCTGGGTAAGACATGTGGGCGTGTGGGGTAAGACATGTGGGCGTGAGGGTAAGACGTGTGGGGTAAGACATGTGGGCGTGTGGGTAAGACATGTGGGCGTGTGGGGTAAGACATGTGGGCGTGTGGGTAAGACATGTGGGCGCCTGGGTAAGACATGTGGGCGTGTGGGGTAAGACATGTGGGCGCCTGGGTAAGACATGTGGGCGTGTGGGGTAAGACATGTGGGCGTGTGGATAAGACATGTGGGTGTGTGGGTAAGACATGTTGGCGCCTGGGTAAGACATGTGGGCGTGTGGGTAAGACATGTGGGTGTGTGGGTAAGACATGTGGGCGTGTGGGTAAGACATGTGGGCGTGTGGGTAAGACATGTGGGTGTGTGGGTAAGACATGTGGGCGTGTGGGTAAGACATGTGGGCGTGTGGGTAAGACATGTGGGCGTGTGGGTAAGACATGTGGGCGTGTGGGTAAGACATGTGGGTGTGTGGGTAAGACATGTGGGCGTGTGGGTAAGACATGTGGGCGTGTGGGTAAGACATGTGGGCGTGTGGGTAAGACATGTGGGCACCTGGGTAAGACATGTGGGCACCTGGGTAAGACATGTGGGCGTGTGGGTAAGACATGTGGGTGTGTGGGTAAGACATGTGGGCGTGTGGGTAAGACATGTGGGCTCCTGGGTAAGACATGTGGGTGTGTGGGTAAGACATGTGGGCACCTGGGTAAGACATGTGGGCGTGTGGGTAAGACATGTGGGCGTGTGGGTAAGACATGTGGGCACCTGGGTAAGACATGTCGGCGTGTGGGTAAGACATGTGGGCGTGTGGGTAAGACATGTGGGCGTGTGGGTAAGACATGTGGGCACCTAGGTAAGACATGTGGGCGTGTGGGTAAGACATGTGGGCACCTGGGTAAGACATGTGGGCGCCTGGGTAAGACATGTGGGCACCTGGGTAAGACATGTGGGTGTGTGGGTAAGACATGTGGGCGTGTGGGTAAGACATGTGGGTGTGTGGGTAAGACATGTGGGCGTGTGGGGTAAGACATGTGGGCACCTGGGTAAGACATGTGGGCGTGTGGGTAAGACATGTGGGCACCTGGGTAAGACATGTGGGCGTGTGGGTAAGACATGTGGGCACCTGGGTAAGACATGTGGGCGCCTGGGTAAGACATGTGGGCACCTGGGTAAGACATGTGGTGTGTGGGTAAGAGGGGAAAATAGTACTTTTACTTACTTATTTCCATGGTTACGATCCATACCTCCTGTCTCATGCCTCTTCCAGCACTGTTGATGGCCGACACCTGACACAATAAACAATGATAAAGAAAGAGTAACATAATCACCTTAAGCTTATGCACAGTGCCATAATTCGCGGAATATCTGAGAAATATTTGTCAGTCGTGACCGACCAATATCACGACTGCACCATATATAAAGAAAACTTCATAATACCATCTCCTAAAAATATTGTAATACACCAGTGTTAAGGGCGAGCATTACTGATGCCTGTAATATCGAGGTCACGACCTCTCCGTAGGGTGCAGTCGTACCTCCACAGATCTCCATCAGCTAATAATAATAATGGAATGGTAATGGCTCTAAAGGGCCACCACTTACGGGCTATTCATGCCCGTGCCACCTTTTGGGTGGCTTAATCTTCATCACTCAATCCTGTAATATACCAGTGTTAAAGGAGAGCATTACTGATGCCTGTCATATGCCAGTGTTAAGGGAGAGCATTACTGATGCCTGTAATATGCCAGTGTTAAAGGAGAGCATTACTGATGCCTGTCATATGCCAGTGTTAAGGGAGAGCATTACTGATGCTTGTAATATGTCAGTGTTAAGGGAGAGCATTACTGATGCTTGTAATATGTCAGTGTTAAGGGAGAGCATTACTGATGCTTGTAATATGTCAGTGTTAAGGGAGAGCATAACTAATGCTTGTAATATGTCAGTGTTAAGGGAGAGCATTACTGATGCTTGTAATATGCCAGTGTTAAGGGAGAGCATTACTGATGCTTGTAATATGCCAGTGTTAAGGGAGAGCATTACTGATGCTTGTAATATGCCAGTGTTAAGGGAGAGCATTACTGATGCCTGTAATATGTCAGTGTTAAGGGAGAGCATTACTGATGCTTGCAATATGCCAGTGTTAAGGGAGAGGAATTCTGTAAAGATTATCTAGATTCCCCGCAAGCCAAGGAAGAGGCTGTCCGGAAGGTTACCCATCTAGTTACTGGCTAGACCCAACAGTGGTTAACCTGAGGGATACGAGCGCTGGCTGGGTTTTAATGGGTGTTGCGGAAAGGGACTGAGGTATTGGTAGTAATTTTGTGTATGTTTGGATAAAGTGGCTCTGTTGGTGCTGGCATACGGTTATGCTGAGTATAGGCTTATAGTGGGTGGTATAGCTATATGGTGGTTGAGATAGAGTGGGTCTGTTAGATTTTTTGAATAGTGAGACTACGTTCGTCTTTTCCGTTTCCTGTCTAGAGTATTTTATATAAAGTTTAGATAGCGGGTAACAAAGTACATCAGCAGCTGGTGTGAGTGTCTGGTCCTATTACTTTCGCAGCATTCAGTTCCTCACGGTGTTTTTCCTACTTCTTCTAGTGTCGAAGGAGGACAAGGAGGAGGAAGAAGGATGATGATGTGATGATAATTGCAATAATAATAATAATAATATCGATTTTTTTACAGATATATTCCTGCAGAGACCCAACGCCTATGGCTGGTCCGCTATATGTTATTCCTGTCAATATTGCTCAGGGGCTGGGTGAGTGGTTGTGATCAGTATGTTTGTTCAGTAAGGTTGTATATATCATGTGTTTTACATCTTCTGGCTTGTTCAATCTCAATGGTAATGTGATTTAATGTTACTGTGCGCTGTGTTAGCTAATGTTCCGGTATTCTACAGCACATTTGTCCACAGTGCTGACACTTCGTCTCTTCTGCTTTGCCAATATTGTGGAGAAATGCCCAGTAGAATACTGGAACTTTTCTAACACAGTACAGCTACAAAGTAAACTATGATAGTAGTGATGGTGCTAGTGATAATAATAATAATGATGGTGATAACGATTATATAATAAAAACAAGTCCAATAATAATTTACAAGTAAATGTAAATACTTTTACCTTTGTTACGTACCTATACGTACGGCTCGTTGAACTTAGAGAGACAAGAAGTTAACGGTCTAGGGTGATAAATGTGAATCTGTATCTAATTATGTTCAACCAGGGTACCCCCTCGATACGTACATACATAATAAGTAGAAAATATTTACTAGGGTTGAATTAGCACACATATAATTTAAAAGATTTATATAATAATTAAAAATGTATATCAACTTAATCTTTCATTTTATGTATAACAGTAATCAGATGACCTATTAAGATGTATAATGCGTATGTATAGCCAGACAATTGTGCAACTACTACAAAAACTGAAAAAATACACAAAACAGACACTTATAAGAATCAACCAGTTGACCCGAGGCCCGTCTCCCAGCCACTAACTCAACTTTGCGTCGGAAGCCGCTCTCCCCCCCCCCCCCCCTCACAACATAACGAATGGTAAATTTATAATAAATTTAATTTGTTTAATGAACAACAATACTGTGCTAAATCAAACATTAAAATAACTTAAATAAGAATGATTACATTTACATGCATAAACAGAGGTCATGTATTTTATATAAAACACGATTATTTATGGAAAATAATAAAGAGGAAACTGCTGGCAACTACACAATACAAGCAATCTATATCCTACCGGGAACTTGACTCGACTCTCACACGTCTAGTACCTGACTAGTAATTCCCGCTCCTGTCCCCACTGTGTTGCTAACACGATGCATTATAAATATATATAAACATATACATGCCTTCATGCAAGAATAAAACATAATTATTATATTTATATTAATGTGAATATTCCTTAAATAGGAATATGTAACAACCTTCTCCCTTTATTTCACTATATTATTTCACGAATATATTTGTTTAGTTATTCCAACATTGGTAGTTAGTGGTGAAGGTCGAGATTTTCTTGCAAGTTCTTCATAAATTATTCTTGGTTTGTATTTGCTAACATACGAACGCATTTTGTCGGAGTTCGGCGATGAAAATAATAAGTTAAACCCACCCATCAGAACCTTATTCACAGAGACAGACTACTGACGCCATATTATAGTGTCATGTGGTGGAGATATGATTGACAGTCGAAGCACGAGGGGAGATATGATTGACAGTTGAAGCACGAGGGGAGATATGACTGACAGTCGAAGCACGAGGGGAGATATGATTGACAGTCGAAGCACGAGGGGAGATATGACTGACAGTCGAAGCACGAGGGGAGATATGACTGACAGTCGAAGCATGACGGGAGATATGACTGACAGTCGAAGCATGACGGGAGATATGATTGACAGTTGAAACACGAGGGAAGATATGATTGACAATCGAAGTAAGAGGGAAGATATGAGTGACAGATGTAGCACGAAGGGAGATAAGATTGATAGTCGCAGCACGATGAGAGATATGATTGACAGGCGTAACACTTACCCAGAATGCATAGTTGGTGTTGGCTCGCAAGCCGTCTACATCAACACAGCGGTCATACCCTGCACTACATGGGGTTGTGTCAATGGTGCCAATGGGTGTCCAATTGTCCTGTGATATTTCCTTATATATGAAACCAGTTATTACTCCATTTGATGGACATGGATCATTCCACAGAAGACGAACTTTATTTGATGACAAGATGTTTGCTGTAAAGTTTCTGACTTCAGGTGGTTCTGGAAAAATACGATTTAGATAATGCAATTTTCTGTAATAATTTTGCAAGGCACACCGTCAAAATAATAGCCGGCAAATCTTAATAATAGGTCAAGTTTCATATATATTGCTTACTTTCTTCTGCAGTAGTAAAGTTAACGGTAGTCTTCACAAGCACCCTCCGGCTAACATTATTGGTGATGGAGAGTGTTGCCACAAAGGTCATCCCAGCCGGCAAATTCATAAACTCAGCAACATATTTTCCACCTGATATATTCGATAGTTTATAAAACTCCAGAGTTTTGTTCGAACACTGCAAGTAAGTTTCCAGACTAACATTAAAATGTATATCTGGTCCATTGTATGTGTCACACCCGGTAAGATCAGCTGTGCATGTTGTGGTGACGTAGTTAGTTTGTTTGCAGGAAAACTTCTTCACACCAACACTTGGATCTGAAAATATAAAATATGCCTAATTATTATATAAAATAATTTGGTTCACTAGTTTCCTTGTGTTTTTCTTCCGTGTTGAAAATCATTAAAGTGCAATGCTAATTACAGTTGTATTAGTGAGTGTGAACACGCATATAGAAAACAGAAATGTTGAGGTGTGAGATGGTGACGGCAACTGTCCTCACTGAACATACAAGCAAGTGTTGCGAGGCACACAACACGCACCTTGTCAATATAATGTGACCCAACACACACATATGAAATTATATATTAAAATCACGACGTTTCGATCTGTCCACGGGATATTGTGTGCGTGTGTGTGTATTCACATAGTTGTGCTTGCAGGGGTTGAGCTCTGACTCTTTGGTCCCGTCTCTCAACTGTCAATCAACTGGTGTATAGATTCCTGAGCCTACTGGGCTCTATCATATCAACATTTGAAACTGTGTATGGAGTCAGCCTCCACCACATCACTGACTAATGCATTCCACCTGTTAACTACTCTGACACTGAAAAAGTTCTTTCTCACGTCTCTGTGGCTCATTTGGGTATTCAGTTCCACCTGTGTCACCTTGTTCGCGAACCAACCGTGTTAAACAGTTTACCTTTATGTACCCTGTCAATTCCTCTGAGAATTTTGTAGGTAGTGATCAAGTCTCCCCCTTATTCTTCTGTCTTCCAGTGTCGTGAGGTGCATTTCACGCAGCCTTTCATCGTAACTCATGCCTTTTAGTTCTGGGACTAGCCTAGTGGCATACCTCTGAACTTTCTCCAGCTTTGTCTTGTGCTTGAAAAGGTGCGGGTTCCATGCTGGGGCCGCATAGTCCAGGATTGGTCTTGAATATGTGGTATACAAGGTTTTGTATGATTTCTTACACAGGTTCCTGAAGGCTGTTCTGATGTTAGCCAGCCTCGCATACGCCGCCGGCGTTATTCTTTTTAGGCTTCAAGAGATAGGTTTGGTGTGATATCAACCCCTAAATCTTACTCTGCCCGTTTTGTGAAATACTTCATCTCACATTCTGTATCCTGTGTCAGGCCTCCTGTTTCCACCGCCTAGTTTCATTACCTTACATTTACTCGGGTTGAACTTTAGTAGCCATTTGTTAGCCCATTCCTTCAGTTTGTTTAGGTCATCTTGTAGCCTCATACTATCTTCCTCTGTCTTAATCTTCCTCATAATTTTTGCATCATCAGCAAACATTGAGAGGAATGAGTCTATTCCCTCTGGGAGATCATTTACCTATATCAGGAACAGTATAGGTCCAAGAACTGATCACTGAGGGACTCCACTGGTGACGCCTCGCCACTCACCCCTCACAGTGACTCGCTGTCTTCTGTTGCTTAGGTACTCCCTTATCCAATGGAGTACCTTCCCTTTCACTACTGCCTGCCTCTCCAGTTTGTGCACTGTCTCTTATGTGGTACTGTGTCAAAGGCTTTCTGGCAATCCAAAAATATGCAGTCTGCCCAACCCTCTCTTTCTTGACTGATACGTCATACACCATTGGTGTATGATGCGTTCAAACTGTATAATGATATCGTTGCTGATTAGCCTAGTATCACAGATATTATTATATTTATTTAATCTTCTTTCGACAATATACTAGTATAAATTGTGTATTGCCAATGTATGTCTAATATACCTATGCATATTATATTTCAGTACAAAAGTTATATATGTATTTGTGGATATGTTGGAAGTGTAGTGAATAGCAGAAGCCTAATGTCATGTAGTTTCGAAAACACTATTATGTGCTTGTAGTATGGAATGCTATGTATTGCTGTATAGGACATGCTATAGGTATTATGATGTAGTATGTATACATATAGGTATCTGATGTATTACTAGCATGTATACTGTGAAATATAAATTTCATTATTGTTCATTGCATTGTCCTCTAGTCATGTCAGTAAATTATATTTTAGTACTGAGAAGTATACCAGAGTCAAGGTTTTTGATACTTATGTCGGTATATGATGATCTATTGTATTTCAGGTATACTTATGTATAACGTCTGACCGGTAACGTCTTTAAATCCTCCCTTAACCCCCCCCCCCCTCCCCTTGCGTACCGTTTTCCGCTAGTGTTACCATGTATTGCTAATATGAATTCCCTGTTGACTTATTTGTATATCGTGATATATTCTATTATGTATTGATATGTATTATTATGGAAGGTTGTGTATTATATCCCTTGTTTAGTTATCGTATGAATTGGAAGTTAATTACTGAGAAATGTTTGCATATGAGCTTGTGATATTTGAAAGAGGAGAATTAGCCGACTTGAAGAAGTGGAATCAGTGTCGCTCTCGGATTGCCTGGCCCCTGAGCAGCAGGGATGCCAGATTGGGCTACAAGTAGCGAATTGGGCTACTTTTCAGAGCCCCGCGGTCCCAAATTTTTAATTTCGCTACTTGCGACTTTTTGGGCTACTTTAAAAACAAGTTGGGCTATTAATGTTAAGAAATTCAATAATGATTTTTATGCTTTTTATAATGTCATGTGTACAAATCACAGCCGCGTCCAACAGCTTGATTGAATAGACCACTTACCGCAAGAGGCCAGGTCAGCGACCGACCCCCTGGGGACGTTGATCCTAGGAACTTCCCAAAGAAAAGGTAACCGCAAGGCAAGATAATCCTCCCCAGGGGCTATAGATTTCCTAACCTTAATTGTCATTAATACTTCATCCCGGGTACTGTCTATGTTAAGTGACCTCCCACTGTTGCCTACTGTAAATATTAGGTTTCTCTTTAGGTGTTTCCAAGAATCAAATGACTGTCGTTAGAGCGGATTAGCATACAGTGAACTTGGCAGCTTCATCTGTGCTTGCATTGTTAGTGTGGCTCTGACCTCCAGAAGGATAGTTCGACACAAGTTACCGCATATAGAAAAGTTACCGCTGTTACTTTTAGAATTTGCTTAAGTGTTAAGATAAAGAAGCGAAAAATGGGGAAGTGGTCTAAATACCAGAAAGCGTTTCAGATGTCCTGGCTTAAGGATCCCTTGTTTGAAAAGTGGTTGGCTGAAGTGAAAGAAGATGGAAATAAGGCATATTGTAAAGTTTTTAGAACTGAGATAAGAGCTCATAGAAGTGGTTTAAAGAAACACAGTGAAACATTAAAACACAGACAAAATATATCGGAGGTAAGTCATCAGCAGATGAGCATCAAGTCTGTTCTATCAAAGAAGGAAGATAAACTTACTAAATTTGAATGTCGTCTGTCTGTATGTACTGTCGCTATCTAGAAATATAACATTATGTTTGTAACTCATCTTGTATGTATGTACAGTACTTTTACCTGAATACACATTTGATTTGATTCGATTTGACTAAACAAAAAATTGGGCTACTCTACTTGCAAATTCGCTACTTTTTGACCGTCAGCTCGCTACTTTTAGCAATTCGGATCTGGCAACCCTGCTGAGCAGTCACTTTGCTCTTCCTAGTGGGGCGGATGCATGTCACCCCGGTCCGGGTTTAGCGGCCTTATTTGTGTTAATTGACTGCTAGGATATTTAAGATTATGCAGTAGGGTTTACCATGGATAATTTCTACCGATATACCTCATTTATGCCAGGTGGTAGTGCTTTTATATGTATTATTGAGTTGGTTACCTGAGGATCTTTAGTGATGCGTATGATAATTGATTCCTCAACCTCACTTGTTAATGCTTGTGACATCACCATCCTGTATTGGTATTATCAGCATAATAGTCGCTAGTGTCCCACTGCGCCAGGAGTGTCAGGAGTGAGAGGAGTGCCAGGAGTGACACTGCGCCTGGTGTCAGCTAGTGCTGAGTGTATGCAGTTTTCAGTTCTATTGATGATCATGCAAAGCTTAAAGAAGCTGGATAAAGTAATAGAATGTGAGTTATAGAGATTGTAGTTTTTTATTGTTTATAGGTGACCTGGTTGATGGGGTTCTGGGAGTTCTTCTACTCCCCAAGCCCGGCCCGAGGCCAGGCTTGACTTGTGAGAGTTTGGTCCACAAGGCTGTTGCTTGGAGCGGCCCGCAGGCCCACATACCCACCACAGCCCGGTTGGTCCGGCACTCCTTGGAGGAATAAATCTAGTTTCCTCTTGAAAATGTATACGGTTGTTCCGGCAATATTTCTTATGCTTGCTGGGAGGACGTTGAACAACCGCGGACCTCTGATGTTTATACAGTGTTCTCTGATTGTGCCTATGGCACCTCTGCTCTTCACTGGTTCTATTCTACATTTTCTTCCATATCGTTTACTCCAGTACGTTGTTATTTTACTGTGTAGATTTGGTACTTGGCCCTCCAGTATCTTCCAGGTGTATATTATTTTATATCTCTCTCGTCTTCTTTCTAGTGAGTACATTTGGAGGGCTTTGAGACGATCCCAATAATTTAGGTGCTTTATTGCATCTATGCGTGCCGTATATGTTCTCTGTATTCCCTCTATTTCAGCAATCTCTCCTGCTCTGAAGGGGGAAGTGAGTACTGAACAGTACTCAAGACGGGACAACACAAGTGACTTGAAGAGTACAACCATTGTGATGGGATCCCTGGATTTGAAAGTTCTCGTAATCCATCCTATCATTTTTCTGGCTGTCGCAATATTTGCTTGGTTATGCTCCTTAAACGTTAGGTCGCCAGACATTATTATTCCCAAATCCTTTACATTGGACCTATGTAATATGCCCCCAGTTAACTGGAATATTTTTTGCTAGCCTTTGAATACCCTAGACTTTATTGATTATTGGCCAGGCTATGTTTTCCTGCGATGCTGTGGAGTATTAGTCCATAATATGGTCATAGAATTCAATTAATCCTGTGAGGCATGATTTGCCATCCCTGACCCCATGCTAATGTTGTGATACAAAGTTCTTCCGCTCCAGATGTTCCACTAGATTTTTTTGTACAATCTTCTCTATCACCTTGCATGGTATGCATGTTAGTGACAGTGGCTGTAGTTCAGTGCCTCCTGTCTATCACCCTTTTTGAACATCAGGACTACATTAGCATTCTTCCAAATTTTTAGCAGTTCACCTGTTACCAGTGATTTATTATACACCACAGAGAGTAGCAGGCACAGAGCTTCAGCTCCTTCCTTCCTTCAGTATCCAAAGTGAGATTTCATCCAGGCCTATAGCTTTTGTCACTTCCAACTCTAGCACATGCTTCCCCACTGATAATCACAAACCCATCTAGTGGCGTTAGGTGAGTGTGTGTGTGTAATTACCTAAGTGTAGTTACAGGATGAGAGCTACGCTCGTGGTATCCCGTCTTCCCAGCACTCTTTGTCATATATAACGCTTTGAAACTACTGACGGTTTAGGGCCTCCACCACCTTTTTGCCTAACTTGCTCCAACCGTCTACCACTCTATTTGCGAAAGTGAATTTTCTTATATTTCTTCTGCATCTTTGTTTAGTTAGTTTAAATCTATGACCTCTTGTTCTTGAAGTTCCAGGTCTCAGGAAATCTTTCCTATCAATTTTATCAATTCCTGTTACTATTTTGTACTTAGTGATCATATCACCTCTTTTCTGCTGTCTTCTAATTTTGGCATATTTAATGCCTCTAACCTCTCCTCGTAGCTCTTGCCCTTCAGTTCTGGGAGCCACTTAGTAGCATGTCTTTGCACCTTTTCCAGTTTGTTGATGTGCTTCTTAAGATATTGGCGCCACACAACCGCTGCATATTCTAGCTTTGGCCTAACGAGTCTTGAACAATTTCTTTAGTATTTCGTCTTCCATGTATTTAAAAGCAATTCTGAAGTTAGAAAACGTGGCATAGGCTCCTCGCACAATATTCTTTATGTGGTCCTCAGGTGATAGTTTTCTATCAAGAACCACTCCTAGATATCTTTCTTTATCAGAATTTTTTAAAGATTTCTCACATAATTTATAGGTTGTGTGGGGTCTATGTTCTCCTATTCCACATTCCATAACATGGCATTTATTCACATTAAATTCCATTTGTCAAGTGGTGCTCCATATACTGATTTTGTCCAGGTCTTCTTAAAGAGCATGACAATCATCTAAGTTTCTTATTCTTCCTATTATCTTAGCATCATCAGCAAACATGTTCATATAATTCTGTATTCCTTCTGGTAGATCATTTATGTAGACAATGAACATTACTGGTACAAGAACTGAACCCTGTGGTACTCCGCTTGTGACATTTCTCCAGTCTGATACACTTCCTCTTATTACTGCCCTCATTTTTCTATGTCAGAAAATTTTTCATCCATGTAAGCAGCTTACCTGTCACCCTTCCAATGTGTTCCAGTTTCCAGAACAACCTCTTATGTGGAACTCTGTCGAAAGCCTTTTTTAGGTCCAGATAGATGCAGTCAACCCAACCATCTCTTTCCTGTAAAATCTCTGTGGCTCGATCATAGAAACTGAGTAAATTGGTTACACAAGATCTTCCAGATCGAAAACCATACTGACGGTCTGATATTATATCGTTTGTCTCTAGGTGTTCTACCTATTTAGTTTTAATAATTTTTTCAAATATTTTGACTTAAACTTTTCAATGATACGGGTCTATAATTGAGGGAGTCTTCCCTGCCAACAGTTTTGTAGATTGGAACTATGTTGACCTTTTTCCACTCGTCTGCTACGACTCCTGTACACAGGGAGGTCTGAAAAATCAGGTGAAGTGGAATGCTGAGCTCAGATGCACATTCTCTTAGAACCCAAGGTGAAACTCCATCTGGGCCAACTGTTTTGTTCTTACTTAGCTTCTTAAGTATATTTCCACTTAATCTCTAGACACTTCTATGTGCTCTATGTTGTTCGCCGGAATTCTTATTGTATCTGGTTCTCTGAAGATTTCATTTTGTACAAACACTTCGGAACTTTTCATTTAATGTTTCACACGTTTCCTTATCATTTTTTGTAAATCGGTTTCCCATTTTTGACCTCTGGATATTATCCTTTACTTGCAATTTATTGTTTATGAATTTGTAAAATAGGCCTGGTTCTGTTTTACATTTTTCTGCTATCCCTTTTTCAAAATTTCTTTCTGCCTTTCTCCTTACTACTGTGTAGTCGTTTCTCGCATCTTTGTATCTCTGGTATGTTTGAGGGGTTGGCCCTCTTCCTATATTGATTCCATTTTTGTGTCTTATGGTCTTTGGCCATAAGACACAAAATGGCCACACACACACACACACATACAGCTCAACCCCTGCAAGCACAACTAGGAGAATACAACTAGGTTGTAACATGGGATTGTAACGCCGTGTTTAATGTAACACGGGACGTAGTATTGGCTCTCTCTCGTCCAACACTCCGCCCGTAATTAACTTAATTAAACTTAATTCCAAGGACCCCAGAGCTAACTCTCAGCTGAATCCCACGCAACGTGGTCTTAACCGCTCGATCGGCTAAGATTCTACACACATGACGTCGTACTAGGCTTGCTAGCCAACTCAAGGGATCTCTTTACGCCGCCACCACCAGACCATTAACCAAAGCTGTCAATTAATCGGGGTCTGGCTCAATTACTCAATCATTTAATCCTTGGGCTTAATCCCCAAATTACTTGGAAACGGGGATGAATTTACGTTAAGTGTGGGAATTACTCAAACAAAACAAAGGGGCATATTTGGGAGTTAGGATAGCAAACTTGCTTGTAGTATTAATACTGATTCATTCAAACAACCCAGACTCGTGGTGCACAGGACAATAAGTATATTGTATAAAAGTACACTGTATCTATTGCTACCCAATCTCCCAATACTTATGTACCCAATCTGAACATCTTTACCATTGTGATCATTGCTGTCTTCTTATATGTGCTATCAATCTGCTGTATGGTGTCTATTAATCTTATTTAAATTACCAATCAAGTTGTCAAATGTAATCAATCAGAGCTTTAATATACCAATGTGCTTTAATATACTTACTAATCTCTCTCATCTTATTTTTTTTCTTGCAATGTATTTGTTATCATTTTATTAATTCTGCTAGAATTTACCTACTTAACATTATGTTAGATTAGGAACCTGCCCGAAACGCTGCGCGTACTAGTGGCTTTACAAGATTGTAAATACAATGCTATGTATTCTCTCAAACCCAATGTACCTTCTTGCATATAAATAAATATATATATAATATTATTGATGGAGATACTTAAAAATACGAAACAAAAAAATCTTAACAGAGTTTTTTAATCAAAACTAAGCAATGTAAAATAATAAGAATCACTCCCTAATCTGAAACTAAAAGATAAAAAGAGGCAACAACATGAACCGTAACTGTACAAATCTTAAAGCAGCTTTTACCTTAATCTAAGGAGACCAGCCGATGTTGTTCTGATCTCGGGAGGCAAGATGGAGAACCTCTTCAACTGCTGTTCCAAACCACACTGATCTCGCCTAGCTCTCCTCACAACGGAGGCTAGTGAGTATTACTCCGCCAGGTTTAATAAATTTACTAAGCAGGGTTTAAATTGAACAACAATCTCTATTGTACTGAACAACCCAGATGGTTGAACTCTTATTAAACTGATGGTAAATGTACAGGCATCTTAGGAAAAGGCTATTTCCAATTACAATATTGGCTATTGAACTGAATTTGTACATTACGAATTACTAAATATGGAAGATTGTGGTCATGTAAACTGCGTGACCCCCTTGCCTCAGCTACGTCATAAGTGGCCACCGACCTTGTACCTCCTACTCATGACGTCACTTCATAATGACGGTGTATGAACCCTGATCTCAACCTCTACCTTCATGTTGGCCTAGCCTACATAATCAAATTAGTTGTTACTGTATTTTGTCAAAATATTCATAAAATGTTGCATTAATACAGAAAACCAGCCATCTTGTAATCTTAAATGCTAATCCCTTTAATCCCTGGAGGGATGACCTTTCTCTGCAGAGTCAGGTCGAGTACCGTCTTACTCCAAACTTTCAAGACTTTCGCGGTCCCCATGTCTATGAGAATCTATACTGAATAATTTCTTACAACTAACCTAGTTTGTTACAAGGTGAACACACACACACACACACACACACACATTGGACCATACAACTGTAACAGGAAACGACCTGTCCTGGTACAGTTCACTAACGAAGAGGCAGTGGATTACATACTACATCACAAACACTTACTCAGAGGTAGCGAAAATTACTACAACGTATATATTGACAAATTCATGACAAAGGAGGAACAGATAGCCCACAGAGCAAGCAAACAACAATACGACTCTTCCCATTTGAGCGCAGCTACACACCCCAGTGCTAATCCACCCCATGCTAACCAGCTCACATTTGCTTCTCAGGTCACCCCTTCCCCAAATCAGCCGCCCCTGCTTATCTCCCCAACACATCCCTTGACCCCTCTGACCCCACTGGAGTCAAATTCATCCCACATTCCAAGGACCCCCTCATCACCTCAACCCCCAAAACCCGTCCAGCCCTCATCTCCTCAACCCCCAAAACCCACCCAGCCCTCATCCCCTCAACCCCCAAAACCCATCCAGCCCTCATCCCCTCAACCCCAAGAACCCACCCAGCCCTCATCCCCTCAACACCCAAAGCCTACCCAGCCCTCACCCCTCCTCATCCCCTCTCCTTCCATGTGACCCCCCACCCTTGTGAGGGGGGTGGGAGGTTCCCCCCACCCCCTCTATCCTTCCCCCTCCCAACCTCTCAACCTCTATCTGACTCCCAACCTTACGCTATCTCCCAACCCCTCTATGCCCTCCCTAATCTTCAGACCCAGTATGCCCTTCCTACTCCAGACCTATCTACCCAGGCCCTACCCCAGACCCTCCTACCTACCTTCCTAGAAGCCCAGCCCCCAGTAGCCCCCCAAGCACCCCTCCTGAACTCTTTCACCCCCATACACCCCCCGGACCCCCCCAGACACCCCCCGGATCCCCCCAGACATCCCCCGGACCCTCCCCGCCCCTAGTCATCCCCCAGACACCCCCCAGATCCCCCAGATCCCCCCTGCCCCCAGTCACCCCCCAGACATCCCCCAGATCCCCCCAGACCCCCCAGAGAAAGGGAGAACTCTGGTACAAGAGTTTCCATGAAGAATCTCAAGGTTTGGTACACCAATGCTGATGGGGTATCTAATAAAGCAGAAGAGATAAAAGAAAGAGTGAGTGAAGCAGATCCTGACATGTTGACCAGACCACACACTAGAAATTGAAGGGACGACGACGTTTCGGTCCGTCCTGGACCACTGAATGCCACAATCGACTTGAGAATGGTCCAGGACGGACCGAAACGTCGTCGTCCCTTCAATTTCTAGTGTGTGGTCTGGTCAACATACTTCAGCCACGTTATTGTGACTCATCGCCTGCAGATCCTGACATAGTTGCAATTGTGGAAACTAAAATTAATGACATGATCTCAGATGCAATCTTTCCTGAAGGGTACCAGGTGATACGAAAAGAGAGGACACAGAGACAGGGAGGGGGAGTAGCACTCCTAATAAAGCGGAAATGGAAGTTTGAAGACCTGGGAAATCGAGTTACCAATGAGTGCACAAGCTTCATACATGGAACTCTGACAGTAGATGGGAGGAAGATTGTGATCTTGGTAATCTACAATCCCCCACCAAACAGTAGAAGACCCAGGCAGGAGTATGATGACAACAACAAAGCATGTATAGATGAACTGCAGAAGGCAGCAACACTAGCCCACAGAATGAGAGCGAAGCTGCTGATCATGGGGGACCTAAATCATGGGAGAGATAAATTGGGAATCAAGGAATCCCCATGGAGGGGACGAAACGTGGGGAGCAAAATTAGTAGATGTTATAGACAGGAATTTCCTGACACAACATGTGAAGGAAGACACAAGGGAAAGAGGAGGAGATGCACCGAGCCTATTAGACCTGATTTTCACCCAGAACGTAGAAGATATCGAGAATTTAGAGCATGAAATACCTCTAGGGGCCAGTGACCATTGTGTCCTAGTCTTTGACTACATGATGGAATTCAAACTTATGACCATGGGACAAGAGATCTGGGAAAGGAGAGCTGACTACAGGAAAGGGGACTATATGAGGATAAGGGACTATCTGGATGAAGTGCAGTGGGAGGAAGAAATTAGAGGAAAAACAGTCCAAGATATGATGGACCTAGTCATACAGAAATGCCAGGAGGCCAAAGAGAGATTTATACCAACGGTAAAGGGAAAAAATAAGAAGGAATATAATAACCCATGGTTTAATAGACAGTGTCAGGAAGCAAAAATGGCCAGCAGGCGGGAGTGGAGGAAGTACAGAAGACAAAGAACAGAGGACAACAGAAGCAGATACAACAGAGCTAGGAACGATTACATTAACATAAGACGAACATCGGAAAGGGACTATGAGAACGATATTGCAATCAAAGCGAAAAAACAACCTAAGTTACTACACAGTCATATAAGAAGAAAAATGTCGGTGAACGACCAAGTGACACGACTAAGGAAGACAGAGGGGGCATATACTGAAAGTGACAAGGAAATCTGCGAGGCACTGAATGCCAGTTTCCATGGAGTGTTCACTACCGAGCCTGAGCAGCTCCCATTGTTGGAAGGGGTTACCCTAGATGAAAGACTATCAGATATAGAGGTGACAGCAGAGGAGGTAATGAAACAGTTGACAACTCTAGATGCAACTAAAGCAGTTGGACCAGACAAAGTATCACCGTGGATACTAAAAGAAGCAGCACAGGCCCTCAGCGTGCCTCTGGCAATGATCTTTAATGAGTCACTTATGTCAGGAGAATTGCCCAGTTGCTGGAAGAAGGCAAATGTCGTGCCGATCTTCAAGAAAGGCGATAGGGAGGAGGCACTTAACTATAGACCTGTATCACTGACAAGCATCCCCTGTAAAATACTGGAAAGAATAATTAGGCTACGACTGGTTGCACACCTGGAGAACATTAGGTTTGTGAACAAACATCAACATGGGTTCTGGACAGGGAAATCGTGCCTAACAAACCTTCTGGAATTCTATGATAAAATAACGAGGATAAGACAGGACAGAGATGGTTGGGCAGACTGCATATTTCTGGACTGCCAAAAAGCCTTTGATACAGTACCGCACATGAGACTGCTGTTCAAGCTCGAGAGGCAGGCGGGGGTGGGGGGAAAGGTCCTAGCATGGATAAGGAACTACCTAACAGGAAGGAGCCAAAGAGTTACGGTAAGGGGCGAGAAGTCGGACTGGCGAACAGTAACAAGTGGAGTACCACAAGGATCGGTGCTGGGACCAATTCTATTTCTTGTATATGTTAACGACATGTTTACAGGCGTAGAGTCCTACATGTCGATGTTTGCGGATGATGCAAAGTTGATGAGAAGAGTTGTGACAGATGAGGATTGCAGGATCCTCCAAGAGGACCTGAACAGATTGCAGAGATGGTCAGAGAAATGGCTACTAGAATTCAACACGAGCAAATGTAAAGTTATGGAAATGGGACTAGGAGATAGGAGACCAAAGGGACAGTACACAATGAAGGGGAACAGCCTACCTGTAACGACGCGTGAAAGAGACCTGGGGGTGGACGTAACACCTAATCTATCTCCTGAGGCACATATTAATAGGATAACGACAGCAGCGTACTCTACACTGGCAAAAGTTAGAACATCATTCAGAAACCTAAGTAAGGAGGCATTTAGGGCGCTTTACACTGCCTACGTAAGGCCAGTCTTAGAGTATGCCGCCTCATCATGGAGTCCCCATCTGAAGAAGCATATAATGAAACTGGAGAAGGTTCAGAGGTTTGCAACGAGACTCGTCCCAGAGCTACGAGGGATGGGGTATGAGGAGCGCCTGAGGGAACTGTGCCTTACGACACTAGAAAGAAGAGGGGAGAGGGGGGACATGATAGGAACGTATAAGATACTCAGAGGGATTGACAGAGTGGACATAGACGAAATGTTCACACGGAATAGTAACAGAACAAGAGGACATGGATGGAAGCTTGAAACTCAGATGAGTCACAGAGATGTTAGGAAGTTTTCTTTTAGCGTGAGAGTAGTGGGGAAATGGAATGCACTTCAGGAACAGGTTGTGGAAGCAAATACTATTCATAATTTTAAAACCAGGTATGATAGGGAAATGGGACAGGAGTCATTGCTGTAAACAACCGATGCTCGAAAGGCGGGATCCAAGAGTCAATGCTCGATCCTGCAGACACAACTAGGTGAGTACACACACACACACACACACACACACACACAAACTTTGGTCAATAAGACAAGACCTCTCAAAGGAGGACAGAGAAAAGCTGAAAATGAACCTCATTGAAGCAAAACGTCTAAATGGGGATTGAAATGAAGAAGACAGAAATTCTTTTTTCTAGAAAATGTTAGGGACTGGAAAGCTTGTGAAACTGTACATACAAGCAAGGCAACAAAATTATTAGTGGAAGGGGGAGTAAAGAGCAAAGGGAAAGGGAACATGTTCCTGAAAATTGTATATACCAACATAGATGGAGTGAGGTCAAAAACTTTGGAGTTGCAAGATAAAATTCAGCTTAAGGTCCCAGATATTGTCGCATTATCAGAGACGAAACTTAGAGAGAAATATATTAAATGAAGTCGTATTCCCAAGGGGCTATTCAGTTTGGAGACGTGACCGGAAGTCCACTTGAAAGGAAATTTGAGTTAATTGCGATTAATTTGAATTGTGTGTGAAATCAATACTAAATAGTTCTGTGTTGTTTTGTAGCCTTCCCCAGTTAGAGGAAATATTTAGTTTTCATCAGGGAAGTGTAAAATTCATTTTTGTCGATTTTAGAGCGTTTTCCATATTTTGGGTGACTGAAAATTTTCAGAGTCCGGTTGTCTGGAAACTCGGATTTTGGCGAAAATTCGATTTCGAGTGTAAAGTGAATGGCCGAGGTATCAATGCAAGGCTTTTGACCTCGCCAGTAAAGTAATTATTGTATTAACGTCAGTTTTGCGAAAATTGAGTTTTTCTGATTTAAGCGAGTTTTCACAATTGTTGATTGAAATTTTCAGAGTCCAATTTGGGTGAAAACCTCAGATTTTGACGAAAAATCGAATTAGTATGACAAATGCTTGTCCCAGGTGTCTTTGTCCTTCATTATTGCAGGCTATTAACGTCGTCCTTGTTTAAAAGTTTTATTCTGAAAATCGGAATTTTAAGCGTTTAAGCGACTTTGTACGAGACTTCTTTTTTTTTGCGAGTTGACTCAGCACAGAGTTTAGCGCTGATTTTTAATTTATTCAAGCTCCATCTAGTGTCTCAGAGCATAACCAGTGTTTATAGAATAAAGCTCAAACAATTAATGTCACTAAACTTGATTTAACGTAAAATATTTTTTTTTTATTTTAAAATTTTGTATGGTAATCTCTTGTTTTCTTAGTTCAGTTAGAGTAAATGTAATATCTTTCATTCCCTTAATTCCGAATGTGGGTCACATATAACAAGTGGGAAGAATTTCATTAATTTCGCCTGGGGTAAGGGTGACGACGACACCTGTCATCGCTTGTCTAAACAACGTAGATGATGTATGGCTCGCAGGATAGATACTTTTGTTGTTGTTATTGGCGAAATTCTTTACTGAGAACTGGCGCATGGAAGTTTTCAGGGATTAAGTTAATTTTGGGCATTGATGATGAATGTTTGTTGATTTTTTTGTGGAGTCGTGAGGTGCATCGGATTGCCACGTGAGAAAAGAGACAAGTCTCAGTATGTGGAATATGGTGAACATGGATGTTTTCCATGGACGCACAAGTGACTCCACCCATCCCCACCAAACCCCTCCCCACTTACCCACAACCTATACCTACCCATCCCCTATCCATTTGCCCACCCAAGCCCCAATCCATCCCCACCTACTCAAGCCAGCTTCAACCCACCTCCACCTACCCGACCCAGGTTCAACCCAAACCCACCTACCCACCCCAGCCTGAACCCACCCCTACCTACCAACCCCAGCCAATCACCACCCAAGCCCTTGTCGACGCGTTATTGGATCTGTGGAACACTACATTTCCCTCTCAACCCCCACAATCTGGTCTCACCCAACCCCACCCCCTACAATCCCTAACCTCACAACTTCTCCCAGTCCACACCTCCCAACCATTCACCGGCCTTCCCCCATCCTCTCCCCTATCCCCCAATCCATTCAACCAACCCCTCCTGCTACCCACCCCGCTCCCTCCATTCTCCCTACACCTTACCCCCTTCTATTTTCCCTCTCTGCCCCAACCCCTTCTGCCAGCCACCACGCCTGGTGGCGGCGTTACTCCCTCCTCTAATCCCTCACCTGCCACCATCCCAACTCCTCACTCCTCCACCTCCCCTCACCCCCCCTTTCCCCCTTGCCTACCCTCCCGGTGTAAGTTCTCTAGTATTAGCTTATGGTAATGGCAAGGGGGCGTCGGGTAGACGTGGTAATTTTAAGGACTTGTGTTGGAATTGCAATGGTCGAGGCCATTGTAGAGATTCTTGTACAGAAGTACGGCGTATGGCAGCACGGGTCGGTAATAACGATGGCAGACCCACTTTTGAGGTGAAGGTCGATGGATTGAGGTTGACTGCGTTTGTGGATACCGAAAGCCAAGCTACATTGATTAAAAAGTCAGCCTTCAGCAAACTGAAAGATGCATGCCTTAAGAGTACTGATAAGCAATTAACGGCAGTAAATGGAGGGAAAATTAACATCTTGGGTCATAGTACTATTAACTTTGAGATTAATGAGGAATCTCTCCCCCACACTTGTACAGTCGTTGGTGATCTGGATTACCCTGGGGCCATCCTCATGGGAATGGATTTCCTGTCACGGTTTAATTACTCCCTGTCTGCAAGCAGAGGTGTTCGGAACGGTAGGCTGGGTTTGGGAGGAAGTTCATACCCAGTGAAGATGGTCGACCATCTCCCAGTTGCTGCTTCAGAAAAAAAGAAAACAGAAACGTGACGTAAATTATCCCAAATTATTATTTCATTCTCTTCAAAACCCCGATAGGTCATGTGTGTTGCATACACTGACTAAGCAAAGTTGCTCCCCACATTCTGTTAAATTTCTGCAAGTATTCGTAGGATGTCACATCCAACCAAGCACCACCCTTCAGGTGGCTGGGAGGTGTGATAGGTTATTGATCCCCCACCACCTTATTATTGTGCTTGACAAAGGTGCCATCATTCCGATCGTCAACTTCTCTCACAAGACTTTTAGGTTCAGAGTCGGGGACAGAGTGTCCCAGGCTACAGTTGTAGATGACGCTGAAATTTATCAGCATGAAAGCAAGTTAGAGATACTTGCCATCACCGCACAATGTAGTGCATTACAGGTAATGGAGGGCGTTACCCATTCACAGACCACGACCCAGGCGAGTAATCATAATAATTGGCATGACGTAGACAAATTAATTGCGGCACTAGACTTACAACATGTCTCTCAGGCAGACAGGAAGCGGTTGAGGGGGGTCTTGCGCAGATTTCCTAGACTGTTTGCCACTCATGACGTTCAGATTGGTCTCCTGGATAGGACTGAACACACTATTCCTACTGGAGATCATCCTCCTGTGTACACCCGACAATGGAGGCTGCCGGAACAGGCGAAGAATGTTATCAGGGATGAGTGCCAGAAAATGTTGAGGCAAGACGTGATACAGCCTAGTACATCACCGTGGCTCTCTCCTGTTGTGTTAGTTCGCAAACCTGATGGTAGTTATCGCTTTTGTGTTGACTATCGGAAGGTGAACAAAATAACTATGGGTGACGTATATCCGTTACACAGAATACAGGAGATAATCGATCAATTTGGTGCTGCCAAGTATTTCTCAACTCTTGACGCGAAGTCAGCGTATTGGGCGATACCAGTTGCGGAATAGGATAGGGAAAAAAATAGGCATACTTATCAATTCCGTAGGATGCCGTTTGGCTTAAAGACAGCGTCTTCGTCATTTCAGAGGGTCATTAACTTCATACTCAGTCCAGTTTTGGGAAGGCATTCACTAGCGTACCTGGATGATGATGTGATATATTCCAGGACGTTTGAGGACCACTTACAAGACTTGACTGAAACTTTGACTTTGTTAGATCGAGCAGGGTTCAAGCTTAGTGTGCAGAAATGCACCCTGACGGCTCAGAAATTCAAATTTCTGGGGTTCCAGGTGTGCCCAGACGGTATTCGACTTGACCCAGACTCTTGCCGCACAATTGCTGACATGCCTACTCCAAGGACAGCAAAGGACGTGTGCAGGTTTCTGGGGGCAGCTGGATATTTTCGTTGTCACATTGAAGGTTTCGCTGGCATTTCAGCACCCTTAACCGATCTGACAAAGAAGAATGCGAAGTTCGTTTGGAAGCCTGAACATGACGAAGCCTATCGTAAAATGAAGAGCAAACTAATTACGACTCTGGTACTGGCCATACCTGATTTCGATAAAGAATGGGAGGCGCACACTGACGCCAGCAGTATGGCTATTGGCGGGTGTTTAATTCAGCGAGATGCGGACAATTTCCCCCCCATTCGGTGGCCTATTTCAGTAGAAAGGTCAAGATGAGTCATATCTATTTCAGCGCCATTTCGTAATTTACACCGACCATCATGCTTTAACACACATTTAAAAAGTGCACTAAATGCCCACGAATGTCACGCTGGTCTCACGAACTTTCGGCCCACTCATTCCAGATATTGTATAAGCCTGGTCCAACATATGTTGTGCCGGATAAGTTGAGTAGAAATATTGCATCTATTCATGTCAACCAGAATATTGAAACCATTCCATCAGATAAAATGAGAGAATACCAGAAGAACAACCCTAGGTGGAAAGAGATTATTGGTTATTTGGAAGGGGGAAAATATCCTTCCAAGAACCGTAAGTTACCAATTCATGATTTCGAGATGAAACAGGACGTTCTGTATTACGTTAATAGTCAGAAAGATAAGTCAGTATTCCAACTAGTTATTCCGGACAGTATTCCAACTAGTTATTCCGGACATGTTACAGTCGTCGGCTTTAAAGCTTGCACACGCATCTAAGTTGCAGGGCATCCTGGTATCTTTAAAACTCACTTAAAAGCAAAGTCTCTTTTATTTCCCAGGGTTGCTTCTGAGGTAATCAATTATGTCAAGTCTTGTTCTCATTGCCAGAGGTAAAAAAGTACCCTTAACCCTTAAATTGCGCATCGCATCACATGATGCTTTGCCCGACTTGCAGTAAATTGCGCATCGCATCATATGATGCTTTGGACTACCGCGCACGATTTGAAAGTCCCGCGGGGTATAGGGGGTCCCCATACGCTACCCAGGGGCTATAGTAAACAGCCGCCATTTAAAAAAAAAATATCCAGCTCACGCTACTATCGCGTGGTAGGCCTCAGTTACCCAGCAGCCACCATGTCGAGCGCACGGCCGAACGCTTCCCGGGCACGCCCCACGCAATCACTCACCCAAGAGCAAATAACCAGTGAATTATTTTCCGATGGTGAGGAAAGTGACTTTGATGACTCTGATATAGATAAAGACTACACACAATTGACCGATGAAGATAGCACGGACAGTGAAAATGAGATACAAGCGCCTCCCATGGCGAGGTCTATACGCTCGCCCCTGCCACCTCGCCCAGTGTCTACCCCAATTCACTCTTGACCACACAGTTCATGTGCTTATTTAGAGTCTGACGATATGTTCGGTGACGAGTCAGAGGAAGCTGACTCTTTTTCTGGTTTTAGTGAAGTGGAATCAGAACATAGTGTTACAGAGCCTGGTGCCAGTACCAGTGGTGTTACTGGGCGAGATTTTGTCGCGTCAGCAGCGTCTCGCCCAACCAAGCGCCACCGCATGGAACAACATGAGGCACCAAGAGCCTCATGTTCATGTGCTTCTACCTCACGTGCATGTAGCGGCCTTCATGGCCATACTGTGCGTAGGTGGGCTTCAGTTCCTAGCCTACGGGGTGCATCGCTTCCTCGCCGTAGTGCCCCTGTTGCACCCCCTGCGTCTCGCAGGACACCAGGTTTACTAGTGTGGAGTGATGGTGCTGGTTTTATTCCTCGAATTCCTGCATTTGACAATAAGACGTTGGGATTACAGAGCTTTTCCCGAATAATGGAGAGGATATGAGTGAATGTGATTATTTTACAGCATTCTATCATGAGCCGCTCTTGGAATATATTGTACACCAAACGAACCTTCATGCGGCTCATCTCATTAGAAGAGAGATAATGGAATTTTCACGATTGCAACGTTGGAAGAACACCAATATAGGTGAAATGTATGTGTTTCTAGCCATATGTATGTTGATGAAACACTGTGTCAAACACGCTCTCACAGATTACTGGAGCAAAGATCTGACTATTCCAACACCTTTCTTTGGGAAATATATGTCCCGAAACAGATTTCAGATACTCCTCAGGTGTGTGCATTTTGCAAGTGATGAGGACTGGACAGAGGATGATAGACTGGCGAGTGAGGCACTATATGAATGAGGTGATTGGAAAATTCAGAGATTTTTACATACCAGCACAGTAGCTGGTGATTGACGAATCCCTTGTACTTTTCAAAGGACGTGTTTCATTCAAACAATCTATTCCCTCCAAACGAAACAGATTTGGCTTGAAATTCTTTGTACTATGTGACTGTGAAACAGGATACGTGTTACACATGATTCTGTATTCAGCTAGCGATGTAGACATTCCCGGTAACGAGGAACATGGTTTCTCGGGTAGTGTTGTGAAGTCACTGATGGCACCATGGATGAACAAGGGCCACATCCTATACAGAGATAATTACTATACAAGTCCATTGCTAGCTAGGTTCTTGATTGAAAATAGAACCGGATTGGTTGGCACAGTAAAGACACGAAGAAGGGAAATGCCAGTGTTTGATGGTGGACTTGCAGTTGGTGAGTGCCAGGTACGGAAATGTGATCAAATACTCTCGGTACGGTGGAAAGACAAGAGAAGTGAACCTGCTGACAACCGTTCATGAGGGTACAGTTGCTTGAAGACCGCGCGCGACGCACCGTGCATGAGCGAACATGCAAGGTGTGATCTCATCATCCATGTTGTCGGCTCAATTACATCGCCGGTAAATACAATTGATTTTTTTTTTATTTTTCCCGTGATCAGGGAACACGACTTAACAGGTTAGGAAGAAAAAAAAAATATATTTTTTTTTTATGCACCTGTGGGTGTCAAATGAGATATAGCCAAGCGCCATTTAAGGGTTAAGGTACAAGCCCCACTTCAGGAATTTCCTGAAATTCGTGAACCATTAGATCGTGTTGGGGCCGATTTGATTGACCTTTGCCACAGTCATCCGGGTAATAGGTATGTGTTGGTACTTGTAGACCATCTGTCTAGGTACACTACCCTAGTTACATTACCTCAGAAAGATTCTCATACGGTTGCAGATGCCTTCTTGCGTAGGTTCGTAACTGTATTCAGTCCTCCTAAAGTTTTAGTCTCTGACCAGGGTTAGGAATTCAATGGAAATATTTTTAGGGAAGTTTGTTGAATTTTGGAGACCACATCAGCTTTCATGACAGTTTACCACCCCCAAGTAAACGGTATGATGGAACGTACTAATCGTTCAGTCAAGGATATGCTTGCAATCCTTGCTGAACATGATGCGAACTCATGGGCTGAACATCGAACCTATGTTCAATTAGCTTTGAATACTGCCATCCATTAATCGATTAATACCCAACCCCTTTTGTTTACTGGTCATTCATGTGATTTCCTCTCAGGTCTGCTTAACAGACATAATAATGCATACGGTGAGGACTATCCTTCAGAGGCTCTCGGTAAAATGAGGAATACATGGAGTATTGTGGCTGAAGCTTCCAAGAAAGCATGGAACCGTTACGCTCGCTTTTATGACAAGAAAGTGCGTCCCCTAGAGTTGAAAGAGGGTAGCCTAGTATTGAGAGTGAATGAGGCTGCACCCGCCAATCAGAGTAGGAAGCTAGCTCCTAGATGGCGAGGGCCATATAGAGTAATTAAGAGGGCAGGGTCGGTAAACCTTGTCATAAAGGGAGTATTTGAGGACCAGGTGGAAAGGACAATCTATGTAAATAAATTAAAACAATATCATGCTTGAGAGGAATTAGAACTACCTTCAGCGAGTCTAATTCCTGAATCAGCAGTGCTGACTCATGGCTTAAGCGACGAGTCAGGGGATGAGGATAACCCTCTGTCATCTCTCATCAGTAATCAGGTGCAGTCTCGTCACCCCCATAGTACCAAGCCTGACTCGAAAGGTACGACGAGAGAGAAAGCTTTGAAGGAAGAGAGGGAGATTACCACGAAGGCCAAAAGAACGAAGTTGGGACTAAATATGGTATTTCCAATGAACAAATCCACAAGGGCCGTGACGAGGATTTGAACCTGCGTCCGGGAGCAACCCAGACACTGCCTTAATCGACTGATCTCCAAGTCGTGTCATAAGCCTTTTCCAGGTCAAAAAGGACAGCAACAACGGAGGTCTTCGCAGCAAAAGCAGTACGAATATAGACCTCCAAGTTCACCAGGACATCAGTCGTGCTGCGACACTTGCGTAAACCAAATTGAGAAGGAGAGAGGTGGTGATGGTGTTCCAAGAACTACATCAGACGGACATTTACCATGCACTCAAACAGCTTGCAAACACAACTCGTGAGAGCAATAGGGCGGAAATCCTTAGGGGACATACGGAGAGAACCTGGTTTGCGAATAGGGAGTACAACGGCATCGAGCCAGTACTCAGGGACGGACGACGACTCCCAGACCCGGTTATACAGACTCAGTAAATACTGAGACGTGAACGGAGGGACATGGCGAAGCATCTCATGATGAACGTCATCCGAGCCCGCCGCCGTAGATCCGCAGAGGGCCAGGGCAGACTGAAGTTTAGAATGAGAGAAAGGATCGTTATAGGGAAGGCGGAGATGCGTGCGGAAATCTAAAGGATAAGATTCAAGAACAGGCTTACGAAGAAGGAAGGATTGAGGAAGATGAGAACCAGAGCTAACAGAAGAAAAGTGGGAACCCAGTTCGGTCGCGACCTTCACTGGATCCGACACAAGAGTACCACAGAGGTGGAGAACCAGCGAGACATCTGGAACGAACTTGACCGCAATCTTGTGGATCTTCTTCCAGATCTGTGGCAGAGGAGTATCGGACGTAATGGTGGAAACATAAATTTCCAACTCTCACGTTTAGCTGTACAGATGGTCCTACGGGCCACCGCACTTGCCTTCCGAAATAAAAAAAAAAGAATCAGCCGTCTGCCGGCGGCGGTGTTTCTTCCAGGCTGCACGCTTACAGCGGACAGCCCGAGCACAGTCTACAATCCACCAGGGAATGCACTTCCGTGTGCCCCGGAAAGATGAGCGAGGAATAGAGCGAAGGGCAGCGTTGAAGACAGTGTCATAAAAAAGAAGGAGGACACGAGGAAGAGGCAGAGAGGAGAGGTCAGAGAGAGTAGCATGGAGGGTAAATAGGCTCCAGTCAGCCTTGGCAAACTGCCACCTAGGGAAGGAGAAGGGAGGGTGGAAAGAGATAAAAAAAACGAGGATAGGGAAATGATCACTGTTATGGAGGTCATCAAGAACCTGCCACGTGAAATCTAAGTAAAGGGACGACGAGCAGAGAGAAAGATCAAGACAGGAAAGGGTGCGAGTTCGAGAGTCCACATGAGTGGGCGCACCAGAATTTAGAAGAGATAGAGAAGAAGCGAGGATGAACGGTTCGAGAAGACAGCCTCGGGTGTTTGTCAGGACATCACCCCAGAGGCAATGTCGATAGTTGAAATCACCCAAAAGGAGCACCGGCTCTGGCAAGGAGTCCAGGAGGTGCTTAAGATCAGGAAGGGAAAGCGGAACATTTGGGGGGGAAAATATATGGAACAGACTGTATACCATTTACCCACAAAAACACGGGCAGCAGAACAATGGATAGGAGACGGAAGAAGTAGGGGGACGAAGGGAATATCAGATCGAATTAAGAGAGCAGTAGAGTTATGGGCCCCTTCTTGCTGGGGGGGGGGGAGAAAGAAAGGAATAACCACGAAAGTGACCAGGACGAGCACCAAGCATTAGTTCCTGGAGACAAACACAAAGCGGTGAAAACTGTGTAATTAGAAGTTGGAGTTCATGGAAGTTGGCATAAAATCCACGAATATTCCAAATGAAGAATAGACATTACCAAAGAGAAAGGACAGTAACAGAGAACAAGAAAGAAATAAAGGTATAGAAGAACACAGTTTAATTAAGAATCTCCGGATCAGGGTCGGCAAAATCAGGATTAGGGGGCATGGGTAAACTTAGTAAGGATAGAGGGAAGGGAGCGAGAGGACAGATCAGAGGCGGACCGACGGGGTCCGGAGGAGGAGGAGGAGACAACTGAGAGGGGCAGGCAAGGACAGCTGGAGGAGGGGGGGCAGAAGTCAGGGAGTGCACCTCAGCAAGGGCAGCAACCGACAGGGAACCGGGGGCAAAAGAAACCTCCATATCTGGGACAGGGGAGTTCGACCACTGAAATGGGAGGGGATGTAGTGACAGAGTCAGAGGGAAGGGGTGAGGAAGGAAGCGAAACCTTCTTACCCGCTGGAGAGGAAGAAGGAGAGGAGCCAGGCTTACGTTTCTGACTCAAAGAGACAGGCGTTCCAGTAACAACGTACCGGGCGACAGACTCAGTGCTCTCAGCAGGAGAAGACGAACGGGAGCAAACAGCCCGAAGATTGCTGGGAGGATGATGGATATCAGCTTGGACAGTCAGGTGGCGTGGAGGGTTAAGAGACTGGGGGGAGGGTCGGGAAGAAAGAGTGGGGGGAGATGGGGAAGAAGACAAAGGAGATATGGTGGACTTGGTAGGAAGGGGGAAAACCCCAGATGGAGAACTGGGAGGGAGACCATCCAGGACAGGAGGCAAAGGAATAGAGGAGGAGGTGGTGGGTGTGGTCGAGTTTAAGGTCTGGAAACGGTTTGAGTCTGAGGAAGACGGGAAGGACGAGAAGAGGGTAGAACGCAACACGCGAGCGTAAGAGACGCCCGCGAAAGGGGTGAGACGATGAACTTGGTGTCTCGCTTCAGGAAAAGACAGACGATCACGGTGCTTCAAGTTGAGGACGGCTTCCTCGAGTTTGTAGTGCATACACGAGCGTGAGAAGGCATGGTGGGCTTCACCGCAACTGAGGCAGCGAGCCTGGGGAGAAGTGCACTCGGACTTAGAATGACTATCGTCCCCACACATGGGGCACAGACACACAGTACTGGTGCATTTGAGGACACCGTGCCCGAACTTCCAACACTTATTGCAAAGTCTAGGAGAGGAAATGTACTCCTGAATGGAGCATCTGGCACCAGGAACAATAGAGGGCGGAAGGGCCCTACTATCAAAGGCGATTTTTACAACTCGAAGGGGTTGACGGCGACGACCACAAAGGGATCGAGTAAACGTGTCCACCTGGAGGACTGAATGGCCTTAGGCTTCGAGGATATGTTTAATATCCTCATGGCAATCTTTGAGGTCCCGAACACCAGTTACAACATGGTGTGGTAGGAGAACAGTGCCAACACTGGCATATAACCAAGCGTTTTTGGAGACCCGAACGGGGGCTCTCTCCAATGCAGGACAAAGTGGCTAAGCGAGTAGCTGCATCCTGAGAAGGAGCAGCGACGACACGCGTACCGTAACTGGTGGAGTTAAAAGTAACAGGTATCTACGGAATCAACAAGGTGTTTATGGAGGGAGAAATCGTCAGGAGTAGAATCCTGGAGATCAAAATATTTAGCCCATGTAGCGGGACCAAACAAGACGTTGTAAGTACTATTACGGGAAGGGATCGTGCGAGTGCGGCCGTGGTGGCGACGGCGTTGAGAACCCCCAGAGAGAGAGGGGTTAAAAGGCGCAGTAGTCACAATGAGAGACGAAGCCGTGCCAGGGGACGAGGTGGTCACCACTGGGGGCTGTGGACTTGACCCTACCGCAGAGGAGGGAGGGGGAGCTGGGGGAAGTAGTCAGGTCGTCGGGGCCCAGTGCAGCAGGGGCCTACAGGACCTGGACTTCCAACACAGTCTGACTCGGGGGCTTGGTCGCCCACCCCACGAGCCTGAAAAGGAACAAGGGAAATATTATCAGCCATGAAAACAAGGAAAAAACTTTCATTCACGAATGTGACCCTACACCCACCATGGAGCCACAATTAGAGGCAGGACACCCAACAAGAAGCTATCGCCGATCATGCTGGGGCCCCCCAGGGGTGTGTTGTGAGTATACAACCCACAAACGCCACCTTAAGAACCGTGAGTCCGTCGAGATCGGGTTCAGTGACGAAAGGAGGATTGACAATAAAAGGTTCCCCTCACTCTCGACGTCTGGTACTACAGTTCTACGGGTGCAAGAGCATGCCTCCTCAAACACCCGGGCGTCAAAATAGAAGAAGTCCAAGAGAATAATCAAAACAGGCAAAAGGTCGGCAGGAAATGACAATTAGAAAGGAGAAGAGGGGGGAGAAAAACGAAACAGAAGGAAAAGGAAAAGGAGTTTTGGCCAAAATTGGTAAAGACAGAGCATAAGGTCTCAAAAGGACAGAGGACTGACCAATGGAGCATCACACTCCGGCAGCCGCCCACCAAGCCTCCTCATGGCGACAATGAGCCAGAAAGGGAGGGGGGGACTAGCTCACAAAGCGTAGCCCTGACCAACCCCTAGGTCAAGGTCACGTGGCCCATGTGATCATAGTCTCTCGGATTGTGAATTCATCTTAATTAAACAAAGTTCACTAGTAAATATTGGAATTGGAAATAGTCTTTTCCCAAGATGCTTGTACAATTACCATCAGTTTAAATAATAATTCTACCATCTGGGTTGGCTAGTAAATTAAGATTGGTTTGTTAAATTAACCCTGCTATGTAATTGATAGCCAGGCAGAGGGATATTACCTCTCCTCAGTCTGTGGATAGGCAGAGATAGGCAGTGTGGTTTGAAGAGCAACTCGGAGGAGGTCACCATTCTCACCTCCCAAGAACAGAACACCATCGGCTGGTTTCCAGGAAAACGGTAGAGTGCTAAGAGAGTTTTGTACAGATCAATAGTTCATGTCTGCCTCTTTTTTTTAGGAAATCTGTTAGTAGGATATGTTTTCAGATTAGGAAGTGTTACGGCTAGGGAGTCCTCTTTTATATTCAATTTGGATATAGTTCTTGTTAATAAACTTTGATTAAGAATTTTTAGTATTTCTGAGTTTTTCCATTATTATATTATATACTGATTGCCTTTGCCATTTTGTCTGCACGAGTTTGCTTTGTTGGGCTAAGCCAAGATTCAGTAATATTGCGAGCAAGCTTAGTCCCTCTTAATATCTGATATAATCCCTTGTTTTGTTTAATCTCCACACTTAACGTAAACTAATACCCTCCCTTTCCAAGCATTGGGGATTGAGCCCCAAGGTTTAATGAGTAATTAATTGGTCCAAACCCCCAATCAATTAACCGTTCAAGATCGTTTATGGTTTGGTGGTGGCAGCATAGAAAGATCCTTTGAGTTCGCTAGAAAGCCTAGTGCGACGTCACGTGCTTGTAGTATCGAAGACGGTCGAAGGTCTAAGATCACGTGGCATGTACTGAGCAGAGGGTTAGTTCTGGGGTCTTTTGGGTTTAAGTTTAATTACGGGCAGGGTAGTGGACGAGTGAGAATCATTACATAGTACCCGTTACAACATGGACAAAGGAAAAACTGGATGACAAACGAGAGGGCCTCATAATGGTCATGAAAGATATTATTGCACAAGCAGATAAGGATAAATCACGACTGTTGATACTGGGGGACTTCAACTTTAAAGCAATAGACTGGGAGGTCTATGAAGCATGAACGAAGGACTTTTAGACACGCAGATTTGTGAATCTCATTCTGGAGACATTCTTGTATCATCACATCACATCACATCACAAGAATGAGGGAAGGAGATGTACCGTCAGTATTGGATCTAGTATTCATCAGGAAAGAAGAGATATTTGACATCCAGTACCTTCCTCCCTTGGGAAAGAGTGATCACGTTCTGTTAGACATTAATATGCTTTAAGATATCATCTAGAAGAAAATAGAGAGAGTCAAACAGTTCATAAACTCGATTTCAAGAGAGGTCACTATGGGGAACTTCGAAATTTTTTTACTGAGTGTATTAAGTGTAAATAATTTACGATGAAGGCACACAAACATTCATACCAAAACAGAGATGCAGGGCTAGAAAATAAGATTAGTTCAACAGAAAATACGTGAGGGTCAGAGACCAAAAGACTCAAAAATGGAATCAGTATAGGAAGACGCCAAACCCCCAAACATACCAGCGATACAAAGATGCAACAAACAACTATATGGCAGTAAGGAGAGAGGGAAAAAGGAATTTTGAAAAAGGGATAGTGGATAAATGTAAAACAGAACCGGGCCTATTCTACAAATTCATAAACAACAAATTGCAGGTAAAGGATAATATCCAGAGGTTGAATATGGGAAACAGATTCACGGAAAATGAAAAGGAAATGTGTGAAACATTAAACGAAAAGTTCCAAATGTGTTTGAACAAAATGAAATCTTCAGAGAACCAGACACAAAAAGAGTTCCAGAGAACAACATAAAGCGTATAGAGGTGTCTAAAGATGAAGTGGAAAATATGCTAAGGGAGCTAAGTAAGAACAAAATAGTTGGTCCAGATGTAGTTTCACCATGGGTTCAAAGAGAATGTGCATCTGGGCACAGCATTCCACTTAACCTGATCTTTCAGGCATCCCTGTGTACATGAGTCGTAGCAGACGTGTGGAAAAACACTAACATAGTTCCAATCTACAAAAGTGGCAGCAGGGAAGACCCCTCAATAATAGACCTGTATCATTGGCAAGTGTAACAGTGAAAATATTGGAAAAAATAATAAAAACTAAATGGGTAGAATACCTGGAGAGAAATGATATAATATCAAACAGACAGTATGGTTTTAGATCTGTTCGATCCTGTGTATCGAAATTACTCGGTTTCTACGATCGAGCCACAGAGATTTTACAGGAAAGAAATGGTTGGGTTGACTGCATCTATCTGGACCTAAAAAAAGGCTTTCGACAGAGTTCCACATAAGATGTTCTGGAAACTGGAAAATATTGGAGGGGTGACAGGTAAGATGCTAACATGGATGAAAAATTTTCTGCCTGATAGAAAAATGAGGGCAGTAATCAAAGGCAATGTATTGGACTGGAGAAATGTCACAAGTGGATTACCACAAGGTTCAGTTCTTGCACCAGTGATGTTCATTGTCTACATAAATGATCTACCAGTTGGGATACAGAATTATATGGACATGTTTGCTGATGATGCTAAGATAATAGGAAGGATAAGAAACTTAGATGATTGTCATGCCCTTCAAGAAGACCTGGAGAAAATAAGTATATGAAGCACCACTTGGCAAATGGAATTTAATGTGAATAAATGCCATGTTATGGAATGTGGAATAGGAGAACTTAGACCCCACAAAACTTATATATTATGTGATAAATCTTTAAAGAACTCTGATAAAGAAAGAGATCTAGCGGTGGTTCTAGATAGAAAACTATCACCTGAGGACCATAAAAAACGTTGTGCGAGGAACCTATGCCACGCTTTCTAACTTCAAAATTGCTTTTAAATACATGGATGGCGAAATACTAAAGAAATTGTTCACGACTTTTGTTAGGCCAAAGCTAGAATATGCAGCGGTTGTGTGGCGCCAATATCTTAAGAAGCACATCAATAAACTGGAAAAGGTGCAAAGACATGCTACTAAGTGGCTCCCAGAACTGAAGGGTAAGAGCTACGAGGAGAGGTTAGAAGCATTAAATATGCCAAAACTAGAAGACAGAAGAAAAAGAGGTGATATGATCACTACATACAAAATAGTAACAGGAAGTGATAAAATTGATAGGGAAGATTTCCCGAGACCTGAAACTTCAAGAACAAGAGGTCAAACTCTATTTAATTTAAATTTAATAAATTTAAACTAACTAAACAAAGATGCCGAAGAAATATAAGAAAATTCACTTTCGCAGAGTGAATTTTCGCAGACGGTTGGAACAAGTTAAGTGAGAAGGTGGTGGAGGCCAAAACCGTCAGTAGTTTCAAAGCGTTATATGACAAAGAGTGCTGGGTAGACGGGACACCACGAGCGTGGCTCTCATCCTGTATCTACACTTAAGTAATTACACACACACACAAGTGTGTATGCGTGTGATCCACACACAGCATCCACAGCACACAGGAAAATCCACAGCAGACTGCGGATTTTAATGTTCATCATCAAGAGTTAGGTGCGACTGGGCCATGTTGGGAAGAAAGTTTACTCTCAATATATTGATGTTTAATTAACTGATTTAAATTAATCGAAGGACCACCCTATTTTTACTGAAAAAGGAAAACAGATAAATGAACAATAGAAAAGGACTGAAATACCAGTGCCTGTAGATAATGTATCTATTAAGAGTTATTCCTTGAACATTAATGGACTGTAAATTAAATTGTTATTCAAAGAGTAAACTTCCCCGCCTTCACAAAATGGGGGGTTAGTACCAGAAGTAAAGCACTCCCAGTATACTTCATCGAGGCTGGTTCTTCCTCGAATAAAATTAGTAACTCTTACTAAGATATAAATAAATAGACATTTGATAAATTGGTTAGTAGCAAGAATATATCGAATAATAATTAAACAAGAAAATTATTCTCATCTAAAGTTCTTTAGGCTATCAAATTATACTTGATTTCCTAAATCACGTAAATGAAATATATTCTCAAATTATTATTAGTTATCAACCGTTCATTAGTAAATAAGAACTAAATTAAAATTGGTCCAGCTGTGACAGTGAACAGAGATGCGGGGTCGAGATGGCGTCATCTGGAACTTGCTAGAACACGTGATCCACTAGCGTAGCGTGGGAAAATGATGAGACCACGGCAGCTTTAACACACGATGAAAACCCAATGGAATGTAAAATTTGTCTACACAAATTAGATTGTCATTACTATTCAACGGAAGGGACATATCAAATTCCTTGCGGACGTACTTGGCGTTTGGGGAGGTATTGTGGCGTAACGATGGACAAAGTGCACTATAAAATTATAACGAGCTCGCATAATAATATTAGAACACTTAACCTGCTGGTTGTCCACCTATGCAATCCTTAGATTGCTACTGGAGTAGTTGCACACTCCAAAGCCGATTAAGAGCAAGGGCTTGTTGTAGAATTGTTGGAAAATTCGCCTCTCCCTGGTCTGATGGACGTCACCCCGCCAAACACACACCGAAACTACGACGTTGGTACAACGTTCGAACAAGTTTTAACACCTCCTAACCAGTTATAACAACCAATATAGCAAGTTGTAACAACGTTCTAATACGTCATAAACACGTTAAGCCAAGATGTAACAACTTTATTACAAGTTGTAACAAGCGGAAAAGAGAGACAGTTTCGGTTTGTGTTTCCAGGGACGTTGTCTCGCGCCCGACACTCTTTGTCAGTAGCGTCGCTCGTGTTGTACTGCTGATGGCGTCGCTAGGAATGGCGTCGCTGTGCCTCCGTCTCCCTCAACCCCTCTCTATCGCATTCCCAACATATTTTAGTAGAGACGGAAAATTATTTTCCTTGTAATTATTCTACGTAATACGTTAATGAGAATAGGGTCGCAATTGTAGGGAATTAAATATTGTTTATATTCTCGCTAGATGTTGATAATTATGAAGTGTTCTTATTAACGAGAAATGGAAAGAATTTCTATTTCCCCCCCATGACGTTTGGATATAACAGATAAAATTGTTATATAGTGATATTTTAGTTAATAACTCTTGGTTATTGAATCACTAGTTGTTATATTAACAGAGATTAATTCTTATAAAGAATACTTATAAAAGTTGAGAATATTATTCAATTCTCTAACATGTTGACAATAACTATGTCCTGCTGGATAATATCTGACAAAATACTGCCTCTTGATGTGGTGAGAATTTTAGTAAATGACGCGCAGATAGAGAAATATTAATTTATATTAGTACTACAATTAGCAGGGTTAATAGATACTGTACTTAGTATACAATAGTGATGTATTATGATACAATAGGGATGTATCAGTGTTGGAACTTTCCAACAGGCCAGCCAATGCAGATGGGCACCATTTAGCTGCAGCTCTGCGAGAAGTACCTGAAGTAACACTTCTCAACACTGGGGAACCCACTCACATTCTATGAGGTTCCCACGATCTTACATTAATCTCAACAGCACTCAAGCAACAGGCGAAGTGGGAAGTAGACCCGGTGATCACCAGTGACCACTATGCTACTGTCACAACACTAAACATAGATCGACCTCCTACACCACCTGCACAACCTAGGTGGAATTTAAGAAAGGCCAATTGGAATATATACCAAGAAAAACTTGAAAAATGGTATACAACATACACGCCACCTGAGGATTTGAACATACACGAGACCAATCTGCAGGTAGCCATTGCAGCTGCTGCAAACAAAGCTATTCCAATCATTATCACAGGAAACACAAAACGAAAGAACTATTGGTTCTATAGTAATGAAGTTAAAGAACAGAACCACAGAGTCAACATCTTCAGAAAACCTCTACCGATAAACCCCACACCAGAAGGAAGAACTCTGCTAAGAGCGGTGATATCTGAAGCAAGACGAGTTTCTAGAGAAGTAAAGGAAGCAAGATGGTTTGAGTGGTGTCAAACTCAAAATGAACAAAGTAGTCTTGGCAAGATATGGGGTTAGATTAAAACTATATCAGGTCGACCAGCCCGACCACAGGCATGTATTCAACCATTGCAGGAGGCTGAGAGACTTGCTCTTCAATTTGAAGAAAGAACGTATCAGCTTTCTGCAATGGTCCGAAGGCAGCAAGAAAAATTAAAACAAGATAGGTTGACAGTCATTCATGACAGCATAGCTATAAATGACGAATGTGACTGTTCCTTCACCAAACAAGAACTAATCATAGCCAAAAAAGGTGGTAAGGACACTGCACCAGGTGCTGATAACATTACATACTCAATGGTCGCACATGCAGGTCCTGCTGGAGAACAAGTAATATTGGAAGTCATCAATGCATCTTGGCAGCAAGGCAAACTACCGACCTTTTGGAAGAAAGCAGACATCATACCGATTCCTAAGCCGAAAGAACCTGGCAATTACAGACCCATTTCATTAACATCATGCATTAGTAAAACTCCAGAACGGATGGTCTTAAATAGGCTACTGTGGAAGACTGGAGACCTTCATAAACACATATTTGGCTTCACTAGAGGAGTAGGTACTGCCAACTGCAAAGCAACATTACTTGGAACAGTTAACTCAGGTCCAGCTATAGTAATCTTCCTTGATCTAGAAAAAGCATTCGAACTTGCAAACCCCCAAGCAATTTTACACACCTTAGTTAAAAAAAGGTGTAAAGGAAAATATGCTAGCATGGACTCAAGATTACTTAAGTCACAGGTATGCTAGAGTAAAGTTGCAAGGATAAGTGTCGGACTACCACTTGCATGAGAATGGGACTCCACAATTTTTTGCAGTATTTATGAGTCATTTATGAGTCATAAATACTCATACTCCGCCCAAGTAAAACAGAAACAAGCAACACTTAGTGGGCCAGCCAGAGGCTTAGGGCCCGCGCAGGAATATCCCTGCCAAAAAAATAAACACGTTGGTGGCGTGGTTAGTGACGTTTAATACGTGAAGATCATTAAGTCTTAGAGCTGTAGCATAAAAGCCCGTCACTAATGTCATATAATGCACGTGATATTTAATGCATATAATGCACGTAATATTTAAACAGTCTCTGTGGTGTAGTGGTAAGACACTCGCCTGGCGTTCCGCGAGCGGTATGTCATGGGTTCGTATCCTGGCCGGGGAGGATTTACTGGGCGCAAATCCTTAACTGTAGCCTCTGTTTAACGCAACAGTAAAATGTGTACTTGGTTGTAACAAAGATTCTTCGCGGCGGGGATCGTATTCCAGGGACCTGCCCGAAACGCTACGCGTACTAGTGGCTGTACAAGAATGTAACAACTCTTGTATATATCTAAAAAAAAAAAAAAAAAAAAAATGATATAAGACAATACTAAAAGCCTTACCAGAACAGTGAGTAACAAATGTGACATGGTGAACCCTCTTGTTGGTTGAGCCGTCTGCAGCGCCGCGTGAAGTATTGACCAACACCCTCAGCGTATACTGGTAACCTGGACTCAGGTGTTCTACCGTCACTGTGGAGAGAACATTGTTACAAGTGTTACCTAGTGATTGTTGAACCATCTGTAGCACCACCTGTACTTCCTGTACCATCTGTAGCACCACCTGTACATCCTGTACCTTCTGTAGCACCACCTGTACTTCCTGTACCATCTGTAGCACCACCTGTACTTCCTGTACCATCTGTAGCACCACCTGTACCCTCATCCTGTACTGGTAACCTGGACTATCACCAGTACTCTCACCCCACACTAGTAACCTGGACTATCACCAGTACCCTCACCCCACACTAGTAACCTGGACTATCACCAGTACCCTCACCCCACACTAGTAACCTGGACTATCACCAGTACTCTCACCCCACACTAGTAACCTGGACTATCACCAGTACCCTCACCCCACACTAGTAACCTGGACTATCACCAGTACTCTCACCCCACACTAGTAACCTGGACTATCACCAGTACTCTCACCCCACACTAGTAACCTGGACTATCACCAGTACCCTCACCCCACACTAGTAACCTGGACTATCACCAGTACTCTCACCCCACACTAGTAACCTGGACTATCACCAGTACCCTCACCCCACACTAGTAACCTGGACTATCACCAGTACTCTCACCCCACACTAGTAACCTGGACTATCACCAGTACTCTCACCCCACACTAGTAACCTGGACTATCACCAGTACTCTAACCCCACACTAGTAACTGGGACTACCACCAGTACCCTCACCCCACACTAGTAACCTGGACTATCACCAGTACCCTCACCCCACACTAGTAACCTGGACTATCACCAGTACTCTCACCCCACACTAGTAACCTGGACTATCACCAGTACTCTCACCCCACACTAGTAACCTGGACTACCACCAGTACTCTCACCCCACACTAGTAACCTGGACTATCACCAGTACTCTCACCCCACACTAGTAACATGGACAATCACCAGTACTCTCACCCCACACTAGTAACCTGGACTATCACCAGTACTCTCACCCCACACTAGTAACCTGGACTACCACCAGTACTCTCACCCCACACTAGTAACCTGGACTATCACCAGTACTCTCACCCCACACTAGTAACCTGGACTATCACCAGTACTCTCACCCCACACTAGTAACCTGGACTATCACCAGTACTCTCACCCCACACTAGTAACCTGGACTATCACCAGTACCCTCACCCCACACTAGTAACCTGGACTACCACCAGTACTCTCACCCCACACTAGTAACATGGACAATCACCAGTACTCTCACCCCACACTAGTAACCTGGACTATCACCAGTACTCTCACCCCACACTAGTAACCTGGACTATCACCAGTACTCTCACCCCACACTAGTAACCTGGACTATCACCAGTACTCTCACCCCACACTAGTAACCTGGACTATCACCAGTACCCTCACCCCACACTAGTAACCTGGACTACCACCAGTACTCTCACCCCACACTAGTAACATGGACAATCACCAGTACTCTCACCCCACACTAGTAACCTGGACTATCACCAGTACTCTCACCCCACACTAGTAACCTGGACTACCACCAGTACTCTCACCCCACACTAGTAACCTGGACTATCACCAGTACCCTCACCTCACACTAGTAACCTGGACTATCACCAGTACTCTCACCCTCTACTGGATACCAGAATAACCAGGTTACCAACTTTTTTACTAAAACATGTCCATAACATTTTATTACTGCTAGTACACCATCTTCCAATACTGCTCCTACAACACTACAGAATTCAGAGTTAATATATGTATAGTGAAGCATAATGTTATGAATAATCTTCTAACGCATAACAGTGTTTTCTCATTGTAACGTATTCTCCATAATTTATTTAGCATTATTTATAAACTTTGTACAAGTGTTTGAAGGAATATAAAAAAAATGGTCACAAATGTTAACGTTAATGAGGTGTTCTTCATCAAACCCGCCAGGTAGAGCAACAGAAGTACACTTACATCGCATCAGGCTTGGATACCCATGTGCATGGGAAATAGGCTTACAGGTTCCGGAAGATGACAGGAAATGTCAGCACTGTGGAGAAATGCCCGACAGGCCACTGGAATATTATTTAACACAGTGCACAGTTACAACTACAAAAGACCACTGGAACACCATCTAACACAGTGCACAGTTACAACTACAAAAGACCACTGGAACACTATCTAACACAGTGCACAGTTACAACTACAAGACCACTGGAACACTAACACAGTGCACAGTTACAACTACAAAAGACCACTAGAACATTATCTAACACAGTGCACAGTTACAAAGCCATTAAGATTTCAACTTAGACTCAACAGAGCAGAAGAAGTTGTTAAAACACATGGGGCAAAATCTTACTGAAGCGACCATTCGAATCATAAATACTCATACTCTGCCCAAGTAAAACAGAAACAAGCAACACTTAGTGGGCCAGCCAGAGGCTTAGGGCCCGCGCAGGAATATTCCTGAAAAAAAAGCCAGAACTGTGGCATCGTTCCATGTTTCTCAATAAGACACCGGAATTATCGTTGTAATAATCTCAGGCTGGAGGAGGAAGTGTAGGGTTGATTCAGTGCAACGCTGGAAAATATTTATCAAATATACCAGTGAACACGGTACTAGTCTTGATACTACATACTTGTGGGCAATTACATAGTTCACTATACCTAGAGCCTGGCCTGACACAGTTGTGTGGCACAGACTTCAGCGTTGTCAAAGATACTCACAGTTCAATATACCCATACTCACAGTTCAATATATCTTTAGTCTGGCCTGACACAGAGCTGTGTGACACAGTCTTCAGCGTAGTCCAAGTGAGGTCATCCTCCCTCCGGTACTGAAGCAGGTAACTCACAATACCAAACTCCTCCGACCCATCATCTTCCTCCCTCGTCCAGGTGGAGAAGTTCACAACAACTGAGGTGTTTGTTATGTCAGTGAGAGACGGAGGAGTCCGCAGGCGAGGCAGGTCCAGAGGCATCCCACCTGTCGGGGAGGCAATGTTCTAATACACACACTAAACACTTCACAACACAAGACAAAATACATTACAGAATATTATAATTAATCAGATGTACAGTATTTCAAGGCTATTTAAGAAGCTGATAATACTTGTTAGTAAAATGTCAACTTTAGTGGTAAAAGGAGTGAGGCTGTCAACTTCACAACATTATAAATAAATAAAAATAACAAAAACCATACCGCGACAATGTGCTTCATTTATGCAGCCAAGAGTGCAGGATCCACTGACAGAGTCACAGTGGTTGTTCTTACAGTAGTCACAGTCGTGGGAACAGCCAGCACCGTACCTTCCTGCTGGACACTCTGTGGACCCACACACAACACTAACATTATCAACAACACTGTGGAGACAAGGTTATCAACACGTCACAGTGGTTGTCCTTACAGTAGTCACAGTGGTTGTGGTGGCAGTAGTCACACAGGTTATGGTGGCAGTAGTCACGCAGGTTGTGGTGGCAGTAGTCACACAGGTTGTGGGGCCAGTAGTCATACAGGTTATGGTGGCAGTAGTCACGCAGGTTGTGGTGGCAGTAGTCACACAGGTTGTGGGGCCAGTAGTCATACAGGTTGTGGTGGCAGTAATCACAGTGGTTGTGGTGGCAGTAGTCACGCAGGTTGTGGTAACAGTACTCTCACAAATTGTGGTGGCAGTTGTCACACAGGTTGTGGTGACAGTAGTCACTCAGGATGTGGTGGCAGTAGTCACAGTGGTTGTGGTTGCAGTAGTCACGCAGGTTGTGGTAGCAGTAGTCACACAGGCTGTGGGGGCAGTAGTCACACAGGTTGTGGTGACAGTAGTCACACAGGTTGTGGTGGCAGTAGTCACAGTGGTTGTGGTGGCAGTAGTCACACAGATTGTGGTGACAGTAGTCACAGTGGTTGTGGTGGCAGTAGTCACACAGGTTGTGGTGGCAGTAGTCACACAGGTTGTGGTGGCAGTTGTCACACAGGTAGTGGTGACAGTAGTCACACAGGTTGTGGTGGCAGTAGTCACAGTGGTTGTGGTGGCAGTAGTCACACAGATTGTGGTGACAGTAGTCACAGTGGTTGTGGTGGCAGTAGTCACACAGGTTCTGGTGGCAGTACTCTCACAAATTGTGGTGGCAGTTGTCACACAGGTTGTGGTGACAGTAATCACACAGGTTGTGGTGACAGTAGTCACAGTGGTTGTGGTGGCAGTAGTCACACAGGTTGTGGTGGGGCAAACGTCACAGTGGTTGTGGTGGCAGTAGTCACACAGGTTGTGATGGCAGTAGTCACAGAAGATGTGGTGGCAGTAGTCATACAGTTTGTGGTGGCAGAAGTCACACAGGTTGTGGTGGCAGTAGTCACACAGGTTGTGGTGGCAGTAGTCACACAGGTTGTGATGACAGTTGTCACACAGGTTGTGGTGACAGTAGTCACAGTGGTTGTGGTGGCAGTAGTCACACAGGTTGTGGTGGCAGTAGTCACAGAAGATGTGGTGGCAGTAGTCATACAGTTTGTGGAGGCAGAAGTCACACAGGTTGTGGTGGCAGTAGTCACACAGGTTGTGGTGGCAGTAGTCACACAGGTTGTGATGACAGTTGTCACACAGGTTGTGGTGACAGTAGTCACAGTGGTTGTGGTGGCAGTAGTCATACAGATTGTGGTGACAGTAGTCACAGTGGTTGTGGTGGCAGTAGTCACACAGGTTGTGGTGGCAGTAGTCACACAGGTTGTGGTGGCAGTTGTCACACAGGTAGTGGTGACAGTAGTCACACAGGTTGTGGTGGCAGTAGTCACAGTGGTTGTGGTGGCAGTAGTCACACAGATTGTGGTGACAGTAGTCACAGTGGTTGTGGTGGCAGTAGTCACACAGGTTCTGGTGGCAGTACTCTCACAAATTGTGGTGGCAGTTGTCACACAGGTTGTGGTGACAGTAATCACACAGGTTGTGGTGACAGTAGTCACAGTGGTTGTGGTGGCAGTAGTCACACAGGTTGTGGTGGGGCAAACGTCACAGTGGTTGTGGTGGCAGTAGTCACACAGGTTGTGATGGCAGTAGTCACAGAAGATGTGGTGGCAGTAGTCATACAGTTTGTGGTGGCAGAAGTCACACAGGTTGTGGTGGCAGTAGTCACACAGGTTGTGGTGGCAGTAGTCACACAGGTTGTGATGACAGTTGTCACACAGGTTGTGGTGACAGTAGTCACAGTGGTTGTGGTGGCAGTAGTCACACAGGTTGTGGTGGCAGTAGTCACAGAAGATGTGGTGGCAGTAGTCATACAGTTTGTGGAGGCAGAAGTCACACAGGTTGTGGTGGCAGTAGTCACACAGGTTGTGGTGGCAGTAGTCACACAGGTTGTGATGACAGTTGTCACACAGGTTGTGGTGACAGTAGTCACAGTGGTTGTGGTGGCAGTAGTCATACAGTTTGTGGTGGCAGAAGTCACACAGATTGTGGTGGCAGTAGTCACACAGGTTGTGGTGGCAGTAGTCACACAGTTTGTGGTGGCAGTAGTCACACAGGTTGTTGTGGCAGTAGTCACAGTGGTTGTGGTGGCAGTAGTCACGCAGGTTGTGGTGGCAGTAGTCACAAAGGTTGTGGGGGCAGTAGTCACAGTGGTTGTGGTGGCAGTAGTCACAGTGGTTGTGGTGGCAGTAGTCACATTGGTTGTGGTGGCAGTAGTCACGCAGGTTGTGGTGGCAGTAATCACAGTGGTTATGTGGCAGTAGTCACGCAGGCTGTGGTGGCAGTACTCTCACAAATTGTGGTGGCAGTTGTCACACAGGTTGTGGTGACAGTAGTCACTCAGGTTGTAGTGGCAGTAGTCACAATGGTTGTGGTGGCAGTAGTCATGCAGGTTGTGGTGGCAGTAGTCACACAGGTTGTGGTGGCAGTAGTCACAGTGGCTGTGGTGGCAGTAGTCACACAGATTGTGGTGGCAGTAGTCACAGTGGCTGTGGTGGCAGTAGTCACACAGATTGTGGTGGCAGTATTCACACAGGTTGTGGTGGCAGTAGTTACAGAGGTTGTGGTGGCAGTAGTCACACAGGTTGTGGTGGCAGTAGTCACACAGGTTGTGGTGGCAGTAGTCACACACGTTGTGGTGGCAGTAGTCACACAGGTTGTGGTGGCAGTAGTCACAGTGGCTGTGGTGGCAGTAGTCACACAGATTGTGGTGGCAGTATTCACACAGGTTGTGGTGACAGTAGTCACTCAGGTTGTAGTGGCAGTAGTCACAATGGTTGTGGTGGCAGTAGTCATGCAGGTTGTGGTGGCAGTAGTCAGACAGGTTGTGGTGGCAGTAGTCACAGTGGTTGTGGTGACAGTAGTCACACAGGTTGTGGTGGCAGTAGTCACAGTGGATGTTGTGGCAGTAGTCACACAGGTTGTGGTGGCAGTATTCACACAGGTTGTGGTGGCAGTAGTTACAGAGGTTGTGGTGGCAGTAGTCACACAGGTTGTGGTGGCAGTAGTCACACAGGTTGTGGTGGCAGTAGTCACACACGTTGTGGTGGCAGTAGTCACACAGGTTGTGGTGGCAGTAGTCACAGTGGTTGTGGTGGCAGTAGTCACAGTGGTTGTGGTGGCAGTAGTCACACAGGTTGTGGTGGCAGTAGTCACACAGGTTGTGGTGGCAGTAGTCTCACAAATTGTGGTGGCAGTAGTCACACAGGTTGTGTGGCAGTAGTCACACAGGTTGTGGTGGCAGTAGTCACACACAGGTTGTGGTGGCAAAAGTCACAGTGGTTGTGGTGACAGTAGTCACAGAAGATGTGGTGGCAGTAGTCATACAGGTTGTGGTGGCAGTAGTCACACAGTTTGTGGTGGCAGTAGTCACACAGTTTGTGGTGGCAGTAGTCACAGAAGATGTGGTGGCAGTAGTCATACAGTTTGTGGTGGCAGAAGTCACACAGGTTGTGGTGGCAGTAGTCACACAGGTTGTGGTGGCAGTTGTCACACAGTTTGTGGTGGCAGTAGTCACAGAAGATGTGGTGGCAGTAGTCATACAGTTTGTGGTGGCAGAAGTCACACAGGTTGTGGTGGCAGTAGTCACACAGGTTGTGGTGGCAGTAGTCACACAGGTTGTGGTGGCAGTAGTCACACAGGTTGTGGTGGCAGTAGTCACACAGGTTGCGGTGGCAGAAGTCACAGTGGTTGTGGTGGCAGTAGTCACAGTGGTTGTGGTGGCAGTAGTCACGCAGGTTGTGGTGGCAGTAGTCACACAGGTTGTGGTGGCAGTAGTCACAGAGTTTATGGTGGCAGTAGTCACACAGGTTGTGGTGACAGTAGTCACTCAGGTTGTGGTGGCAGTAGTCACACAGGTTGTGGTGGCAGTAGTCACACAGGTTGTGGTGGCAGTAGTCACACAGGTTGCGTGGCAGTAGTCACAGTGGTTGTGGTGGCAGTAGTCACACAGGTTGTGGTGGCCGTAGTCACACAGGTTGTGGTGGCAGTAGTCACACAGGTTGTGGTGGCAGGAGTCACACAGGTAGTGGTGGCAGTAGTTACAGTGGTTGTGGTGGCAGTAGTCACACAGGTTGTGGTGGCAGTAGCCACAGGTTGTGGTGGCAGTAGTAACACAGGTTGTGTGGCAGTAGTCACAGTGGTTGTGGTGGCAGTAGTCACAGCTTGTGGTGGCAGTAGTAACACAGCTTGTGGTGGCATTAGTCACGCAGGTTGTGGTGGCAGTAGTCACAGTGGTTGTGGTGGCAGTAGTCACAGTGGTTGTGGTGGCAGTAGTCACAGTGGTTGTGGTGGCAGTAGTCACACAGGTTGTGGTGACAGTAGTCACAGTGGTTGTGGTGGCAGTAGTCATACTGGTTGTGGTGGCAGCAGTCACACAGGTTGTGGTGGCAGTAGTCTCACAAATTGTGGTGGCAGTTGTCACACAGGTTGTGATGGCAGTACTCACAAGTTGTGGTGGCAGTAGTCACGCAGGTTGTGGTGACAGTAGTCACAGTGGTTGTGGTGGCAGTAGCCACAGTGGTTGTGGTGGCAGTAGTCACACAGGTTGTGGTGGCAGTAGTAACACAGGTTGTGTGGCAGTAGTCACAGTGGTTGTGGTGGCAGTAGTCACACAGGTTGTGGTGGCAGTAGTAACACAGCTTGTGGTGGCAGTAGTCACGCAGGTTGTGGTGCCAGTAGTCACAGTGGTTGTGGTGGCAGTAGTCATACTGGTTGTGGTGGCAGTAGTCACACAGGTTGTGGTGGCAGTAGTCTCACAAATTGTGGTGGCAGTTGTCACACAGGTTGTGGTGGCAGTACTCACAAGCAGTGGTGGCAGTAGTCACAGTGGTTGTGGTGGCAGTAGTCACACAGGTTGTGTGGCAGTAGTCACAGTGGTTGTGGTGGCCGTAGTCACAGTGGTTGTGGTGGCAGTAGTCACCCAGGTTGTGGAGACAGTAGTCAGACAGGTTGTGGGGGCAGTAGTCACACAGGTTGTGGTGGCAGTAGTCACACAAGTTATGTGGCAGTAGTCACAGTGGTTGTGGTGGCAGTAGTCACGCAGGTTGTGGTGGCAGTAATCACAGTGGTTGTGGTGGCAGTAGTCACGCAGATTGTGATGGCAGTAGTCACACAGGTTGTAGTGGCAGTAGTCACAGTGGTTGTGGTGGCAGTAGTCACACAGGTTGTGGTGGCAGTAGTCACAGAGGATGTAGTGGCAGTAGTCACAGTGGTTGTGGTGGCAGTAGTCACACAGGTTGTGGTGGCAGTACTCTCACAAATTGTGGTGGCAGTTGTCACACAGGTTGTGGTGAATGTAGTCACACAGGTTGTGGTGGCAGTAGTCACAGTGGTTGTGGTGGCCGTAGTCACACAGATTGTGATGGCAGTAGTCACAGTGGTTGTGGGGGCAGTAATCACAGTGGTTGTGGTAGCAGTAGTCTCGCTGGTTGTGGTGGCAGTAGTCACAGTGGTTGTGGTGGCAGTAGTCACAGTGGTTGTGGTGGCAGTAGTCACGCAGATTGTGGTGGCAGTAGTCACAGTGGTTGTGGTGGCAGTAGTCACGCAGGTTGTGGTGGCAGTAGTTACACAGGTTGTGCGGGCAGTAGTCACAGTGGTTGTGGTGGCAGTAGTCACACAGGTTGTGGTGGCAGTAGTCACAGAGGATGTGGTGGCATTAGTCACAGAGGTTGTGGTGGCAGTAGTCACACAAGTTGTGGTGGCAGTAGTCACACAGGTTGTGGTGGCAGTAGTCACACAGGTTGTGGTGGCAGTAGTCATACAGTTTGTGATGGCAGTAGTCACACAGGTTGTAGTGGCAGTAGTCGCACAGGTTGTGGTGGCAATAGTCACACAGGTTGTGATGGCAGTAGTCACACAGGTTGTGGTGGCAGTAGTCACACGGGTTGTGGTGGCAGTAGTCACAGTGGTTGTGGTGGCAGTAGTCACAGTGGTTGTGGTGGCAGTAGTCACAGTGGTTGTGGTGGCAGTAGTCACACAGGTTGTGTGGTAATAGTCACAGTGGTTGTGGTGGCAGTAGTCACACAGGTTGTGGTGGCAGTAGTCACACAGGTTGTGGTGGCAGTAGTCACACAGGTTGTGGTGGCAGTAGTCACACAGGTTGTGGTGGCAGTAGTCACACAGGTTGTGGTGGCATTAGTCACAGAGGTTGTGGTGGCAGTAGTCACACAAGTTGTGGTGGCAGTAGTCACACAGGTTGTGGTGGCAGTAGTCACACAGGTTGTGGTGGCAGTAGTCTCACAAATTGTGGTGGCAGTTGTCACACAGGTTGTGGTGGCAGTACTCACAAGTTGTGGTGGCAGTAGTCACAGTGGTTGTGGTGGCAGTAGTCACACAGGTTGTGGTGGCAGTAGTCACAGTGGTTGTGGTGGCAGTAGTCACACAGGTTGTGTGGTAATAGTCACAGTGGTTGTGGTGGCAGTAGTCACACAGGTTGTGGTGGCAGTAGTCACACAGGTTGTGGTGGCAGTAGTCACACAGGTTGTGGTGGCAGTAGTCACACAGGTTGTGGTGGCAGTAGTCACACAGGTTGTGGTGGCAGTAGTCTCACAAATTGTGGTGGCAGTTGTCACACAGGTTGTGGTGGCAGTACTCACAAGTTGTGGTGGCAGTAGTCACAGTGGTTGTGGTGGCAGTAGTCACACAGGTTGTGGTGGCAGTAGTCACAGTGGTTGTGGTGGCAGTAGTCATACTGGTTGTGGTGGTAGTAGTCACAGTGGTTGTGGTGGTAGCAGTCACACAGGTTGTGGTGGCAGTACTCACAAGTTGTGGTGGCAGTAGTCACAATGGTTGTGGTGGCAGTAGTCACACAGGTTGTGGTGGCAGTAGTCACACAGGTTGTGGTGGCAATAGTCACACAGGTTGTGGTGGCAGTAGTCACACAGGTTGTGGTGGCAATAGTCACAGTGGTTGTTGTAACACTTATGACCCCCACCCCCTTAGAGTTCACACCCAGGGAAGCCTTCTCCAAGAGGTCAGCCCAGATGACCTCCGGATTATCTTGTATGTTGATTAAAAAATTCCTGGGTTAGTCTTTGTCAGCTAGTTTCAAGTATGTAATATTTCATGATACTCTTGTCAAACATTGTAATGGAATTAGACCCCAGATTCTTATGTGTAAACATCCTTGGATCCCCCTCTTTTGGCCAGGTCAAAGGTCAGTCACACACGTAATTAATAACTCCTCTGAAGAGTGTATGGTGAATGTCAAGCAAGCTTAATTGAAATATTTTTAAGTGTTTGTGCACGTGTGGCCCGACCCCCTGGCATTTCTGATCTAGGTAGCGACAGTAAATCTTCCCCTCACCTTTTTCGAGGGTATATATTGGTCCTGTAGAGACTTAGGGACACAGAGAGTGCGGGACACCGGGATCGAGAGCGGGTCTGTGAAGAACATCTCAGTCAGGGAGAGACAGAGGTCTTAAGGTAATGTGTGTGATCTCTGAGGTTTTGTTCCATGTCCAAATTTCTTAACTTTTGGCCAGTGTTAGAGTAGGATTTATAAGTTGTGATTAGCATAATTTTGGTATCTCAATAAACTCATGTTAAATTTCCCGTCTGTGTCAATTGTTGAATCCTCTTAGCTTTTTGGATATAGTGGCTGACAACCATCCCATAATTAATGACAGTCATAGAAAGCACTCTCCTAGTCAAGCAATGTTTCTTGCCTCGTTGCTTGATATAGTCTCAATGGTCAAAGGCAGATGGTGGCAGCGTATTTAATCCTGTGTAGCATTTCCTTGTTTCGCAGTGTACCTTTTGGTTCCGGTGTAACCACCATATGTCACCTCATAGTACCGTGTTCAATAACAGTGTTACCAAGTGCAACTGATAGGAAGTGTTACTCAGGATGAGTAGTAGTGTGTACATTTTTAGCTTAGTATACAGTATAGTGGTGTTCCATTATAGTGGCGTTACATTATAGGGGTGTTACATTGTGGTGTCAGTAGTCACAGTGGTTGTGGTGGCAGTAGTTACACAGGTTGTGTGGCAGTAGTCACAGTAGTTGTGGTGGCAGTAGTCACAGGTTGTGTGGCAGTAGTCACACAGGTTGTGGTGGCAGAAGTCACACAGGATGTGGTGGCAGTAGTCACAGTGGTTGTGGTGGCAGTAGTCACAGTGGTTGTGGTGGCAGTAGTCACACAGGTTGTGGTGGCAGTAGTCACAGAGGATGTGGTGGCAGTAGTCACAGTGGTTGTGGTGGCAGTAGTCACAGTGGTTGTGGTGGCAGTAGTCACAGTGGTTGTGGTGGCAGTAGTCACACAGGTTGTGGTGGCAGTAGTCACAGAGGATGTGGTGGCAGTAGTCACACAGGTTGTGGTGGCAGTAGTCACACAGGTTGTGGTGGCAGTAGTCACACAGGTTGTGGTGGCAGTAGTCACACAGGTTGTGGTGGCAGAAGTCACACAGGTTGTGGTGGCAGTAGTCACAGTGGTTGTGGTGGCAGTAGTCATACAGTTTGTGGTGTCAGTAGTAACACAGGTTGTGGTGGCAGTAGTCACACAGGTTGTGGTGGCAGTAGTCACACAGGTTGTGGTGGCAGTAGTCACACAGGTTGTGGTGGCAGTAGTCACACAGGTTGTGGTGGCAGTAGTCACAGTGGTTGTGGTGGCAGTAGTCACAGTGGTTGGAGTGGCAGTAGTCACACAGGTTGTGTGGCAGTAGTCACAGTGGTTGTGGTGGCAGTAGTCACAGTGGTTGTGGAGGCAGTAGTCACACAGGTTGTGGTGGCAGTAGTCACACAGGTTGTGGTGGCAGTAGTCACACAGGTTGTGGTGGCAGTAGTCACAGAGGTTGTGGTTGCAGTAGTCACACAAGTTGTGGTGGCAGTAGTCACACAGGTTGTGGTGGCAGTAGTCACACAGGTTGTGGTGGCAGTAGTCTCACAAATTGTGGTGGTAGTAGTCACACAGGTTGTGGTGGCAGTAGTCACACAGGATGTGGTGGCAGTAGTCACAGTGGTTGTGGTGGCAGTAGTCACAGTGGTTGGAGTGGCAGTAGTCACACAGGTTGTGTGGCAGTAGTCACAGTGGTTGTGGTGGCAGTAGTCACAGTGGTTGTGGAGGCAGTAGTCACACAGGTTGTGGTGGCAATAGTCACACAGGTTGTGGTGGCAGTAGTCACACAGGTTGTGGTGGCAGTAGTCACTCAGGTTGTGGTGGCAGTAGTCACTCAGGTTGTGGTGGCAGTAGTCACAGAGGTTGTGGTGGCAGTAGTCACACAAGTTGTGGTGGCAGTAGTCACACAGGTTGTGGTGGCAGTAGTCACACAGGTTGTGGTGGCAGTAGTCTCACAAATTGTGGTGGCAGTTGTCACACAGGTTGTGGTGGCAGTACTCACAAGTTGTGGTGGCAGTAGTCACAGTGGTTGTGGTGGCAGTAGTCACACTGGTTGTGGTGGTAGCAGTCACAGTGGTTGTGGTGGTAGTTGTCACGCAGGTTGTGGTGGCAGTAGTCACACAGGTTGTGGTGGTAGTAGTCACAGTGGTTGTGGTAGCAGTAGTCACAGTGGTTGTGGTGGTAGTAGTCACACAGGTTGTGGTGGCAGTAGTCACACAGGTTTTTTGGGGAGATATGAGAGAGGAGATATTGGGAGAGAGGGAAGGAGAGGGGAACTGTTTGGGTTGGAAACGGAAGAGAGGGGAAGGGGGAGAGGGGGAAGGGGTACAGGAGGGAATAGAGAAAGAGATGAGAGTGAGGGAAGGAAAGAGGGAGATTAGGAAAGAGGGGGAGACAAGGGGTAGAGACCCGGGCGCAACCGAGTAATGTATATACGAGAAACCTCGTGATATCAATTAGTTAACTAATAGTTATTAACCGGAAGCCGTGAGCTTAACATAGAAAAGACCTACTACATCTTATTTGGAAGCAAATCAACAAATGCAATTCAGCTTCAGATAGACAATGTAAACATTAGCAATAAAAATGATGGAAAGTTTCTCAGCCTATTCCTAGACATGAGACTCAACTTCAGTACCCACATACAACACATAACTAAGAAAGTCTCTAAAACAGTTGTATACTCTCCAAAATCAGATATTATGTACCTAACTCTGCTCTCATCTCTCTATATTATGCACTAATCTATCCCTATCTTAATTATGGTATCTGTGTATGGGGTTCAACCACTACAAACCACCTCAATTCCATCATCACCCAGTAAAAATCTGCTATCAGAATAATAACAAATTCTGCTTTCAGACAACACTCAGCCCCCTTGTTTCACTCCCTAAACATGCTAAACATAATCTCACTCCACAAATTCTCTTATGTCAACTATATTTACAAAACCCTGTTCTTAAATGCAAATCCTGCTCTAAAACTCTCCCTGGACAGATGTATTAGGACCCGTTATCACCACACCAGAAATAAATATCTCTTTGATATCCCCAGAGTCAAACTTAATCTGTGCAAACACTCTATGCAAATAAAGGGACCAAGTCTATGGAACTCACTCCCTACTGAATTGAAAAGCTGTCCAACTTTTGCGTCATTCAAAAACAATACTAAAAAGTACCTAATTTCATCTTCATAGTTTTTTACCTTTTGCTTTAAAATTGCACTGTATCTATTGCTACCCAATCTCCCAATCTTTATGTACCCAATCCGAACATCTTTACCATTGTGATCATTGCTGTCTTCTTATATGTGCTGTCAATCTGCTGTATGGTGTCTATTAGTAGTGAAGTTGAGGACTACGACCGTGCGCACCATCTGCCAGGTGGCACTCACGTGAGTGGCACCTGGACAGATGGCGCGCAGGTGTCTAGTCCTCAAGGGTTTTGGGGGGATTTTCCCGGAAGTTTGGCGCGTTTCGGACACGTGTGAGCGTCTGGTGTTAGGGTATGTGATCAGGAACGAGGGGAAGTCATGTTGTTGGGTGCCAGGTGGTGCGCGTCGTCGTAGTCGCAGCGCGTCGCTCTAGTCACAAAGGGTTTGGGGGGAATTTCCCGGATGTTATGACGCATCTCGGAGGAATGTGGTGCGCGCGGTTCTAGTCCTCGGGGGTTTGGGTATGTGGTCAGGAAAGATGGGAGTTCATGTTGTTGGGGGTGTAGGAGAGTATGTGTGCTATGTGGTATAGTAAGAAAATACAGGGAAAAGCGTTAAATATGTATGTGTGTTTGTCATAGACTTAATCCTGTGTGACAATAATAGTTTGATGATAGTAAGGTAAGTAGAGGTTGAGGGGATCCAACATAGTGTATATGTTGTTTGGGGAGGGGGAGGGGGAGGGAGAGGAGAACCCCCATACCTGAGAGGAAAGCCTTTACGTCCATTAGCTTCCCCCCTACAGGAAGTCGTAAGTGTTGAGGGGTAAGAGAGAGAGCAGCAGCCTCCTGCGGAAGTGGCCCATTGCCTTAAAGACATTTCGTTGTCTTCAGAGTGGAGATGTTCATCCCACCGCGCTTCCCCCTCTACTGCGATTCCGGTAAGGAGGGGAGCGAGGTCATACTCCTGCCGACAGACCCGCACCTGTCAACCATCAATCACTTCTCATTTGACCCGGGGCATTTCACTCCCCTCACACACAAACGCGCCGCCAGTTCCCTGCGAGACTTTATCCGCTACACACACTCACCATACAGCTCCATGTCATGGAAAGGTGAAGCTCTACAGCCTGCATGAAATGCGGAGTGTTTTATATTCCATCAGCAAATCAACTGTGTCGGCTGCAATGCGCTAGCTGTGAAAAACCGCCCCTAGGACATTACGACATCAAATGCAAGCGATGTCAGCAGATTTTCTGTGATAACCGTGAGTGTTATTCATATTTAATATGCCACAGTTCATTTTATGGCATCCACAGGTGAAATATCGCGTGTGTAAACTACTATAGTGTGAGAATATTTACTCATTCGGGCTATTACATTCCACACAGTTAAATATGTTCTTTCCAATTTCAGTTTACAAAACCGTGAAGTGCCCTTATTGCTCACCTGCCCCACGAGGAGGTCATCGCCGGAATGAAACTTCACATAAACGTAGGTAGCATATAAAAATATACTTCTCGTATCTGTATTTCATCCACTTGCAAGCGAACACACATGCATAATAAACATATTTTTCCCCATTCACCCGTGCTGAATATCATTTATTCCATTTCAGGTTATAATCCCTACCTCAATCGACGGAGGGAACAGATCGACGTCATCGAGCCTATACCCCATTCCTCACACACACTGAGCTAAGGAGAGCAGATCTCACTCGCAGGCACCCACACCCCCTTCATCAAGGTCAGCCACGCTGCCAGATGGGGGGCTACGAGACCATATCTCATCCTGTTAACACAATATTACGGATTCATACCCACTCTCCTGCTCAACCCCTTCACCATGACATAAGTAAGTTAATACTGTCTTATTTCAGTCTATTTCCTAAACATATTAATTCCCACTAGTCTGTTCCCTAACCTCATAATATATATATACATATATATATATATATATATATACATATATATATATATATATATATATATATATATATATATATATATATATATATATATATATATATATATATATATATATATATATATATATATGCTTTCATTCTTTCTAGAGATATATATGCTTTCATTCTTTCTAGAGATATATATGCTTTCATTCATTCTAGAGATAATATGTTTTTATTTTTTTTACAGACGACACACCACTGTGCATAGATCTGGCATCCACCAGCGCTGAGAGCAGTGCTGAGAGCAGTGGCTGTGAGAGTGACACAGCAGAGTGGACTTTACCCACATCCGGGTCTCACCCCTCAACTCACGGGGAGGGGAGGGCACGTTCACGCGCTCACTCAACCCCCCCGTTCCTCCCCCAGCCCCATACCCCAATCAATCAGCGACAGCAGCAGCAGCAACAGCACCAGCAGCAACAGCATCAGCAGCAGCAGTGGTGAGAACAGTACCATTAACATCACAGACAGTAACTCAGACGACAGCTCAGCAGACCGTGACCTTGACTCGCAAGTGTCTGTCAATTCTGTCTTGTTAGCACCGTCTGGCGTAATGGCTGACCGTGCACTGTCGCCCATTCATCTCGGAGGGGGATTATCACCACCCCCCACCCCTCCCAGCCCTCTCCCATCACCCCCACCACCTCTCTCTCCACCTGCCCTAGAAATTCAACCTCAGCTACTGGATCGAATTGATAACTATAATGGCAGTTATGTTCGGCTTTCATTCTCCATACCAGAACATGTTAACACCTCCGCAGGACTCTACCTGAGAACATACAGGGATTTTTTCATTAATGAGGTTCGATCCCTTTTCTCTCCACAACACCCATCCCTCCTAATTTACCCAGACATCACTCTAATTGTGCGGAATTTAAATGTACAACAAGACGGGGAGGATAATCTATTGGATCCTATAAATAACGACGGCTTTCCCATACGAGGTGAGGGGCGAAGAATTACTCTAGAGGAAGTAGAAACTCTTATTGATTTTTGGGCCGACGAATTGACCGGGAAAATATCCGAGTATCTGGAAGAGAAGGAGGGGTCCAATGTCTTGGTTGAGCGGCTCACCGGGTTTTACATCAACTGTGGTCAGATTGAACATCCGATAAGATTAGGCTCGCATGTAGACTACCCTGAAGGCTTGCGTGGAAAGCAGTTGGTTTTCAATCCAGAGGGAGAGGCTGATATTTGTCTTATGCAGTGTGTTGCAGCTTATAAATGTTTAGCTAAGGGGATGCACCTAGATAATATTTGCGCTAGATGTGTGAATGCTAGTTGGTGTCTCAGACACATGAATTGGCCAGCAGATGTCAATTCTGCAGTAACATTCGAGGATATTCACAAGGTAGAGAAAATGAATAAAGTCAGTATATTCATCTATTCACTAGAAAGAGATGAAAACGCTAGACGACGACAACGGCACTACATTACACTAGCTAGGAAGGGAAGAGGGGGCTATACAGATGTCATACCATTGCTGATGTTGGAAGCTCAACACTTAGTATTAATTAAGGATTTTAACCAATATGTACGTAATATGCGCAGCAATCCAGATCGCATCCCAAGTCATCACAGCTTCTGTCATTGTTGTTTGATATCACTCCCAGCAGATAGCACGCAGAGTCATGAAAGTACATGCAAAGTACATCAGACTCTCAAATTCTACCCACCAGAGAGGAAGATTACTTTTCGTAACTATGGACAGGGATATGGTCCTAGTCACATGTGCTTTTATGACTTTGAGTGCATGTTAGACCGCTCGAACCCTAAGGGAATGATAGAAACACGTCACAACGCAGTGGCGTATGCGTACATCATCATTGACAGACGTATGAATATTGTTGAGAAAGATACTTATTTGGGTAAAGATGCGGTCAATCACTTTGTAACCACGCTAGAAGCGTTATGGGCTAGAATCAAGAAGGGGTTAGTATCCTATGAACTTCACATGTCTCAGCAACAGCAGGCGATATTTGAGACAAAAACAGCCTGTGAACTCTGTGATGAACCTTTTAACGGAGAAGATGTAATCAAAGTCCGTCATCACGACCACACAGTAAGATTCCACAATTATCAAGCAGCTTACTGTGATAGATGTAATTTGCAATGTATAAATTCATACAAGTTCCTATACACATTTTCACACAACGCTTCCTATGATTTAGGAGTAATCCTAAACGAGATGAGAGATAGACAAGGGAGTGAAATAGATATATTAGCTAAGGATGGATTTAAATTTATGAAAGTTGATGTGAACAACTTAAGATTTCTGGATAGTTTAGCCCTTCTCAACGGTTCGCTAGGAAGAATAGCCAAGGATCACATCGATAGTGGGAAACCTACCACATTCACTTTGACTATGTTAAAAGGTGTAAATAAAGCGGCCATCCCAAAACTGTTGAAGGGTAAACAATCATTCTGCTATGATTATTTATCCTCTATGTCTGTGTTAGATGAACCACAACTCCCTTCTCGTGATAAGTTTTACAATACACTAAAAGACGAAGAGTTGTCAGAAACAGATTATAAACAAGCCTTAGAAATTTTTGATTTGGCTAAATGTCGCAACATAGGGGAGTATCTGCTCCTTTACCTCAAAGTGGACACAGGTTTGCTAGCTGATGTGTTCACAGTCTGGTGAGACACCATGCTTGCTCTCTACAAATTAGACATTTCACACTACATTTCTTTACCCTCATTTGCTTGGGATGCGTTCTTGCTTAAATCGAAAGTTGAACTTGATGTTGTGTCAGACCCATTGTTATATGATTTACTTCGTCGGAATCTCCGAGCTGGGTTCAACAGTGTGACGAGACAGTACACGAATGTGGAGAACAGGCACACAGGCTTAGATCTAGGGGAAGATAGTAGCTACATCATTTACTTAGATTTTAATAGTCTTTACGGGGCGTGTATGACTGAACTGCTCCCTCGTGGCGGGATCCGGAAACTGACACACGATGAGCGTGACGTGCTGCTGGAGCAAGGCTTGGAGAATATCCCATGTGACGGGTCCAAGGGATATTGGGTGTTGTGTGATACACTGCAGGTCCGACCGGAGGTAGCTAGGTATACAGATGAACTGCCCCTTGTTCTTTCCCATACTTGCATTACCGAGGAACACATTTCACCCTACAGTAAGAATATTCTTACAGAAGAAAGTCGGGGGCTGCCTAAAAACAACACTAAATTAATTGCTTCTCATCTTCCTCAGAAAGACTACCTCGTTAGTCTGGACTTGTTACAGTTGCTCATGCGCATTGGATTAGAAGTATCTAAAGTTCACGACATCTACGAATTCGAGCAGGAGAGTTACCTTAAAGACTTCATTGAAACCAATGTTCGTGAACGTGCCAGTACCAATTGCGCGATAAAAAAAAAGGCTTTCAAACTCGTATCAAACTCTATATATGGAAAGAGTCTCACAGATGTATCTAAATATGGGAACAAACACTATTTGGTCACAGATCGTAGTCATTTCCTGAAACATGCTCGAAACCCATTCTTCAAGCGGAGTCTTTTGTTAAGTAAGGATCGTGTGATATGTACTATCAAGCAGAAGTCTCTCCTAGTCAACACTCCTACGTATCTGGGCTATCATATTCTTCAAATTGCTAAGAGGCGACTCTATGAGTTCTGGTATGATGTTGTCAAACCTGCGTATGGGGATAAAGCGAGTCTGTTATATACAGACACAGACTCTTTCATCATTAAACTGGACTGTCAGGATGTGTTTGAAGAGTTGAATAAGTCTCCTCTCTTCGACTGTATGGATTTTAGTAATTTTAATGACACACATCCATCCTACTCTAAAGCGCGAGAAGGTGAACTAGGATTGCTCAAGTCTGAAATAGGCTCTAAGATTATTAACCAGTTAATTGCTCTCAGACCTAAAACATATTCGTTCACCACACATGATGGGGAGCACACTTGTAAGTGTAAGGGCGTACCATACCATCTACAAGAGACCATCTCATCTCACATGACTCATTTCAACACACTCTTGAAACAAACACTTCAATCAGGTATGTGTCGAGATCTATACGCAACGTGCAAGGAAAGATTTTTACATGTCGCAGTACCTGCAGAGGATTGTCAGCATTTGACGATAAACGCTACATTTTAAGCCCCACACAGTCCCTAGCGTATGGTCATCCTGATATTCCCAATAACAATGATGATGAGATGGATGTAGAAGTGAGAGAGGAGGAGGAGATGGAAGAAGTGTTTATGGAGGAGGAGGAAGTAGAGCAAGCACAGAGACTCTACCCAATATTCCGTCCCTGGAGCAAACGCGATGCTACAGCTCAGAAACTATTCAACCCTCGCTAGATTTTATGTTGTACAATTGTTAGGTAGTATTAAGATGGGTGCCCCATATGACTAGAACTTTTTATACTAAATGAATAGGATGTTTAATATATTTGTTTGTGAACTGTAAGAACTATGATTAGTTTTAAAATAGGATGTTTAATATTATTGTTTGTGAACTGTAAGAACTATGTTTAGTTTAAAAAAAATGTTGTTGCTGTACATAAAATATGTGAATAAACACCTGTAAATGTCTATGTTTGTATAAATACCACCTCAGTTCCTTAGTTTTTAGCAGTCTTAACGAAGTATTAATCATGGACAGTTCCTATGATATAATCCATGCGGAACATCTAGATATTTTCAGAGAACCATCTCGTGTTATTATTGCTGGTTATTCAAACAGCGGAAAATCCTACTTGTGCAGTAAACTTGTAAGGAAGTATCAACACAAGTTCTCCTCAATAATCATATGCGGAGGAGGATACTCTGAATTACGATCAGATCCACAAATTAAAGGGAAGCTGATCGAGCATTCAACCATTATTGATCCTGTGGAAGAGCGAGTAGATAATGACTCGCATATCTTAGTAATCTACGATGACCTTTTTACAGTCTGCGAATTCAAAAATCGTATCAGACATGTTTACTAGGGGCAGACATTTCACGGTTTCCGTCATATTGATTACTCAAAATATATTTTTTCCTGGTAAATATTCGAGGAATATTAGTTTAAATGCTTCTCATTTCATATTGGTTAAATCACGAGACCTGTCACAAATTGAAACACTCGGACGACAAATATTTGGGAAAGTGGATTCAAAGAAATTTGTAGAGTTATATAAGCAAGTTATTAGCCAACCCTACGGTTATTTGCTAGTAGATCTGGGCTCGAACACTCCATCTACGATAACATTACGCGGTAATATTGTTCACGAACCGCCCTATGAGATAGTTTACCAATGGTGAGCAAGAAAGATGTACTGGAACGAGTATATAACGACCCCTCATCTAGCGGGGGGGCTTGGAGGGGTACAGAGATTGTATAAGGCCGCCAAATTAATTAACTCTAGTATAACTCTAGCCGACGTAAGGGAGTATCTGAAAAGCTCTGACTCCTATACGTTGCATTATTTACAACCACATAAATTCCCTCGGCGTCGGGTGTTAAGCCCTAAACCACGACTATTTCAAGCTATAGACTTGGCCGAGATGAGTTTATTGGACAAACATAATGATGGAGTGAAATATTTACTCGTATGTGTAGATATTTTCTCCAGGTATGCCCAAGTAGTACCCCTATGCGCCAAGGATGGGAAAAGCACGAGTAAAGCTCTAGCTTTAATTCTAGATTCACCTCATTCTCAGGGAGCGCGCAAAATTAATTCTGATCGAGGTGGGGAATTTTATAACGCCACTATGAAAAAAATGCTGGCAGCAAGGAAAGTACAGTTATATAGTGTATTTTCTCAGGAGACTAAAGCTTCAATCGCTGAGCGGTTCATACGTACTTTAAAAGGTAAACTTTACAAGTTTATGACGGCACACAACACTAAAATACACGCAGGCTCTACCAGATATTGTGAAAACATATAATTTAACCCCGCACAGAGGATTGAAGGGGAAGACACCTGCGGAGGTGCACGCTCTATCCTCGCCCAGCGAACACGCCAAACAATTTGATTTAATGTATAAAAGCCCGAGCAAATCAAAGAGAGCTGTCATTCCTCGATTGAGTGTTGGTGATACAGTACGCATCACTCTATCTGATCGCATTTCCAAGTTTAAGAAAGGGTTTAAGCAGCAGAACACCCGAGAGATCTTTACAGTTACACGTATTGATCGGAGACAACACATCCCTTTATACTTTCTAAAAGATCTGAATGGGGAAGAAATTGATGGTGGCTTCTATAAACAAGAATTAACACCAACACATTTGCCTCAAACTTTTAATATTGAGAAGGTATTGGGACAACGCAGAGTCTCTGGCAAACTCCAGTATAAAGTTAGGTACGCAGGTTATGATCGATCATTCGATCAATGGATTGATGCTGCTGAGATATTACATTTATAATGAAGAAGCCCTTAGTTTATAAATACAAGGAATTGATCCAACTATTATCAAAACTTCAGTATTCCTCGAGAAAGCAGTTGATTGAAAAATTGAAGAAACCACATATAAATTGTTTATCAGAAATTTTTAATAACTTTTTAAAAAAAAAATTGCCCGTGCCTGACAAGGTCGTTAAAAAGTTGAAAAAATATAAATTGCTTATTCGGTCACTAGCCTGTAAGAAACCTTCTGTGTCAACTAAGAAACGGATATTAACCAGCAAACGAGGAGGCAGTATTTTATCCATTATTTTACCAATTGCAGCTAGTTTAATTACACGGTTGTTCAGTAAGTAAGTAAAATGAAAGCCTTTTATCTCGTACCGCGTAAAATAGTGGACAACCGGAAAGCTGCACACAGCCCTGCTTACCCCACTGTGAAAACTGTTGCTCAACATCTTACTGTCAAACCACCACCTCCTCCTCAGTTGCATACCAACCCTTCCATAAAACATTTAATAGATTTGAAGTTGAAAGTGCGAGATCATGAATATGCAAGATCCTTGCTAAACCATTATGATGCTACTGGTATCGTTCGTTGGGATCTGAATGTTAATGTATTGGCTCCAGTATCTGGCATACATATAATTAATGACATTATACATAAAATGACTGCTTAAATCTGTTTTTTTACCGGATAAACTCCCCATTGCTCAACTGTTTTTCACACTAACATCTACATCACGAGATTTATTCCGTAATACTACGGCAAGCAGTCAAGTGTATGAGCCTCCATCTGTTAAGAGAAAGGCAACTGTCAAGATTGATCCTCACAGTAAAAGGAATGCTTCCTGGATCGTATATTAACAGGTGAGTGTATATAAATGAGCGTGTAATGTGTAGATGGCTTTACTAGGCAAAAAGCAGTCTAAGGAGATAGAGCGATGGACACTCAAGTGATATACGCCACCAGCGTATCAGATACGCATTTATTCCCCAATAACATCCCCGCATCTTTCCAAAATCGATTGTTTAACCAGCTAGAATTAGATCCCAGGAGGAGTTATGAAATGTGTCTACAAAAATTACTCCTCCCCACTTCCCATTACGTTATTAAGCGTGATAATCCTGAGGCATATATACGTGTAGGCGTTACGTATGAGAAAGTGAGCGAGGGGAAATACATGCATTCAAAGCATTTATTATCATCTGATGTTTTAGCCGGAACTATAAAAGAAATAAATACCATGATTAATACGGAAATAGACGCCATATTTTCAAGTAATGCTAAACTGAGTTTTTTTTAGGAAAGTCATTAAAACAATTTTCAGCTAAATATGGAACGCATTTTATTAAATATGATTCTTCCTCCAATCGAAACAAGTTCACTACTGTGATTAGTGATGAGAATATTAGCTCTGCAACGGGGCATAAAAACATCAGTAGAGTTACATTATCATTTGGAACAGCTTTTGGGAAAGTGATGGGCGTAGTTCCAGAAATAGAATATGACATATTCGCAAAACGTCAGTATGCCTCGAGTGTAGTTAACACATGTCTATTCCCGCCAATGCCTAGAGGAGGAGTTGATATTCTGTGTGTTTATTGCGATAGAATCTCTTCTACTAGATATGGAAACCAGTCTGTAAATATTTTGGATGTAATCTCCCTAAATGGAAGTGATAACAGCAACAATAAAAAACTATATGTGCGTCTTAACACTAACATGATAGACAGCGTCAGCATCACTATTAGGGATCAAGATGGTAACCCAATACATTTTGATGAACGTGGGTGCACCATAGCAGTCTTGCATGTACGCCCCGTTGCAGGAGGTATATAACACCAACGCTTTCCCGCCACTCCTCATTCGTCTGAAACAAGCGGAGAAATGCGTGTCCACTTTATTCCCCCCTCTGTTGAGGAATTATACATTCTGTTAACCCCTCCTAGAGGTGGGGAAACTGATGATATACGGATTTTCAACAGCAGTAGACGTTATACGCGAGGAGGAGGAATATTTTCCTTTTTAAGTGGGATAGCGCGTCGAGCATCACCCTTTATCATGAGGACTCTGGCCCCGGCTGCGCTTAGCTTGGGGCAGAACGTACTAGACGACATTAATAATGACAAACAAACTTTCAAACAATCTCTTAAGAAACGCGGAATTGAAACATTGAAAGGAGTGGGGAAGCAAATGATAGGCGGAAGAGTGCAGAAAAAGAATAAACAAACAAAAAAATTAGTAAACATCAAACGTTTTACTAAAGCGAAATAAATTATGTGTTGTCATAACTTCTTCTCACTCGGCTGGTGTTGTCTAAAGCGCGAACATGGCCAGATATAACGCTCTGGGCCTCCAGGTGCCATTAGAACATTATACAGCTGCTGTTAGTGAAGCCTTTCCTAAAGTATTTCCCCTCGATTGGTAGAATCAACAATTGCCAGCAGACAAACGGTGGATGTATTACCTGTGAATTCTGGGGTCAATAATAAGTTTACAGACACCTACCTGGAATTCATCATCAAGGGAGTGAATGGTCAACTGATGGATTTATCATCTATAGCTTTGGAGTTGTCTATTGATCTAACCGAAGAAGATGGAATAACGCCTTTAGGAGACGCTAAAAACGTATCGTTGGTGAATGGATTATCACAAACTCTATTCAAATCCGCTATTGTGTATTTAAACGAAACAGTAGTTGAAACCAGCTCATTATTCTCATTCTGGTCATATGTAAAGTTATTATCTGCGATTTCTGGGTGTAAGGCTAACCGCTATGATAAACTGTCACAGTTTTTTAACCGAGTCGATCCTGGTAAAATTGAAGCTGGTTATTTCACTAACGCCTCGGCTGGTGAGAAGCAGCGGATGACTGATATGAAAACGAGTGGCGTGAATACTTGTTTTAAACTAATGCTGGATGTCACATCCGTTAGTGAATACGTTTTGGATAATGTGGACATCAGGGTGCGGCTCGAACTTCAACCTGATAAGTGGCTTATACTCAGCGATAATGAACACGCTAATTTTAAATATAATATCAAGTCTACACGTCTATGGGTGGATCGGGTATTGCCATACCCTGAAGGATTAGTAGCTGTTAATAAGGCCATGGTGCAGAACAACTCTCCTATTACGTATACTTTTAATAAAACTTTATACAAAACGTATATATTGGGCACAGGTCAGCGCTCTATAACAATGGACCAGCCGTGGGGGACTGTTATACCAGAACATTTATATATGATCATCCTTGATATGGAGGCAGTGTCTGGTGCATATAATCGCAACCCGCTTTATTTGGAAAACTGCGAGCTTAGTAAAGTATTAATATCGCAGAATAGCACTAATATTGTCAATATTGGGTGTGACTTCCCTCATAACTGCGCCAAGTTGTATTACACAGCATTACAAGCCTTAGGCTTCGATAAAGACAATATATTATCTTATGACACATATGTGAATGGTGGAACCATACTGGCCTTTAATTTACAACCTGAGGATATCGATGACACCATCCCGATTGAAAAAAGTGGTAATCTGAGGATCGCTTTGGAATTTAAACGCGGAGTGGCTAGAAATAAAGTCATTCTAGTTTACGGGTCTACAACAGGTGTGATCAGCATTAACGCGGATCGTCGCGTTATTTGCGATACGCGAGGATAAAATACTAATATGAATTGTTTGGAAATAAATGAGGCTATCAGAAGTAATTTAGGTGATAAGGTAGACTATCTAGGATGTTTCCTAGCTGATGACGTACGGAAAATATGGATAAAAATACATAAAAAAAGACCTGTGGTGTTCATAATGAACACTCTGGAGTCTGGTTCTCGTAATAAAATGGGCCATTGGATAACATTCTATGTAAAGAAGGATGAAGGTAGAAGCGAGATAGTTATACTAGACAGCTATGCCAATCCTGCAATAGGATCTTATTCAAGATATTTCGAAGAGTTTATGTCTTACTTCCAAGATTATAACCTATATATTATGAAGAAAAGGATTCAATCCTTGAATAGTTACTTCTGTGGGAATTACGCCGTTTATTTTTCATATCATTTTTGCAGACTAGGCTTAGAGGCCGCCCTGCTTCACTTTGATGAAGCGTTTAAATATGGTCAATTTCGCAAGAATGATGAAAAAGTGTTGAAATTCAATTATGCTCAGATGAAAATGCCTGTGTGTAAGCAAACATTCTGCTTAAACGGTAGTGATGCTGAGTGTGAAACGCTGTGTGCCGAAGTTGGCTAGGATGATAGTGCGGTGAGTAATACTTTATGTTAGGATTGAATGATGAACATAATAATGTCTGTATTTATCTTTACAACATTGACAACAAAAACTTATAACCTTTTCCCCTTTCTACAGATTGACTGATTGACTAGCGTGTCGGGAAGGTTCGTTGGAGTGGATGAAAGCCTTTCTCCATCTGTCTGCTAGCTAAACCACCAAGAAGAAGTCTTATTATTATTATTATTATTAGCGTTGTAAATCGCTTAAGTGTTTAATAAAGAAATAAATTTATATAATGTGTTTACTTTTCCCTCGTTTATTGCTCTCACCATGTTGATCACGTTACGATATAGCTTACACATATTAACAGAAATAATACTAAAAGGGTTTGCACAGAACAATGGTTGATGGTATGGGGAGCGGGGGGATGAGGGGTGGGAGTGATTGATGGCTGACAGGTGTGGGTCTGTCTGTCGGCAGGAGTATGTACCTCGCTCCTCCTTAACGAATCCGCAGTGTATGGGGAAGCGTGGCGGGATGAACATCTCCACTCTGAAGACAACGAAATACCTTTAAGGCAAATGGGTCACTTCCGCAGGAGGCTGCTGCTCTCTCTCTTACCCCTCAACACTTACGACTTCCTGTAGGGGGAAGCTAATGGACGTCCAGGCTTTCCTCTCAGGTATGGGGGTTCTCCTCTCCCTCCCCCCCTCCCCCTCCCCAAACAACATATACACTATGTTGGATCCCCTCAACCTCTACTTACCTTACTATCATCAAACTATTATCGTCACACAGGATTAAGTCTATGACAAACACACATACATATTTAACGCTTTTCCCTGTATTTTCTTACTATACCACATAGCACACATACTCTCCTACACCCCCAACAACATGAACTCCCATCTTTCCTGACCACATACCCAAACCCCCGAGGACTAGAACTGCGCGCACCACATTCCTCCGACACCCGTCATAACATCCGGGAAATTCCCCCCAAACCCTTTGTGACTAGAGCGACGCACTGCGACTACGACGACGCGCACCACCTGGCACCCAACAACATGACTTCCCCTCGTTCCTGACCACATACCCTAACACCAGACGCTCACACGCGTCCGAAACGCGCCAAACTTCCGGGAAAATCCCCCAAAACCCTTGAGGACTAGACACCTGCGCGCCATCTGTCCAGGTGCCACTCACGTGAGTGCCACCTGGCAGATGGTGCGCGCGGTCGTAGTCCTCAACTTCACTACTTCTATTAATCTTATTTAAATTACCAATCAAGCTGTAAATGTAATCAATCAGACCTTTAATATACCAATGTTCTTTAATATACTTACTAATCTCGCCTCATCTCATTTTTTTTCTTGCAATGTTTTGTTATCATTTTATTAATTCTGCTAGAATTTACCTACTTAAAATTATCTGTTAGATTAAGGACCTGCCCGAAACGCTGCGTGTACTAGTGGCTTTACAAGATTGTAAATACTATGCTATGTATTCTCACAAACCCAATGTACCTTCTTGTATATAAATAAATAAATAGATAAATAAATAAATAAATAAATAAATAAATAAATAAATAAAAGTTAGAGCTTTGATCCCTGCTAACTAATCTGAGTATTTACTTGGTTACTACACCCACTCACACCCACGTGGGACTGTATTTTACAATGTAAAATAATATTTAAATATTTACCCAACAGTCTTGTGTGTCCCGCTACCAATAAAGTTTGTGTGTTTTAAATAACCAACTCATTATAAACACTAGCGAGACTTTAAGAGAGGAATATTACCTTTGTCACAGAAGGGGCCGGTGTAGCCGGGAGCACAGGAGCAGCCATAGGGTTCAGGCAGACATATGGTCAACTTCTCACACTGACCCTCAGTTGCTGGACTGAAGCCAAGAGTGGCCTCCTGGCATGTAAACTGACACGAGCTCCCGAAGCTGCCTCGGGAACACACTGTCAAAACAAACAATATACAAATACACCGAATACTGCAGTTTATATATCAGTATATATGACTGAAAACTCACACTCCAGAAGTGACTCGAACCCATACTCCCAGGAGCAATGCAACTGGTATATACAGGATGCCTTAATCTGCTTGACCATCACGACCGGACATAAGGAAGTGATAGCCGAAGCTATTTGAACCACTTCCCCGCCGGGTCTCGGATGGTAATCTTGGGCATAGCATTTTATCAAATCACCTCATTCTTTTGGGCACACGTGAGGAACACAAATGCGAGCAAGCCTGAATGGTCCCCAGGACTATATGCGACTGAAAACTCACACCCCAGAAGTGACTCGAACCCATACTCCCAGGAGCAACGCAACTGGTATATACAGCATGCCTTAATCCGCTTCACCATCACGACCGGACATAAGGAAGTGATAGCCGAAGCTATTTGAACCACTTCCCCGCCGGCACTCGGATGGTAATCCTGGGTATAGCATCTTATCAAACCACTTCATTCTTTCGGGCACACGTGAGGAACACAAATGCGAACAAGCCTGAATGGTAACCAGGACTATATGCGACTGAAAACTCACACCCCAGAAGTGACTCGAATCCTTATGCCCGGTCGTGATGGTCAAGCGGATTAAGGCATCCTGTATATACCAGTTGCGTTGCTCCTGGGAGTATGGGTTCGAGTCACTTCTGGGGTGTGAGTTTTCAGTCGCATATAGTCCTAGGGACCATTCAGGCTTGTTCGCATTTGTGCTCCTCACGTGTGCCCCAAAGAATGAGGAGATTTGATAAAATACTATGCCCAAGATTACCATCCGAGTGCCGGCGGGGAAGTGGTTCAAATAGCTTCGGCTATCACTTCCTTATGTCCGGTCGTGATGGTCAAGCGGATTAAGGTGTCCAGTATATACCAGTTGCGTTGCTCCTGGGAGTATGGGATCGAGTCACTTCTGGGGTGTGAGTTTTCAGTCATATATATATATATATATATATATATATATATATATATATATATATATATATATATATATATATATATATATGTCGTACCTAGTAGCCAGAACTCACTTCTGAGCCTACTATGCAAGGCCCGATTTGCCTAATAAGCCAAGTTTTCATGAATTAATTGCTTTTCGAGAACCTAACCTACCTAACCTAACCTAACCTAACTTTTTCGGCTTCCTAACCTAACCTAACCTATAAAGATAGGTTAGGTTAGGTTAGGTAGGGTTGGATAGGTTCGGTCATATATCTACGTTAATTTTAACTCCAATAAAAAAAATTGACCGCTTACATAATGAAATGGGTTGCTTTATCATTTCATAAGAAAAAAATTAGAGAAAATATATTAATTCATGAAAACTTGGCTTATTAGGCAAATCGGGCCCTGCATTGTAGGCTGAAAAGTGAGTTCTGGCTACTAGGTACGACATATATATATATATATATATATATAATATATATATATATATATATATATATATATATATATATATATATATATATATATATATATATATATATATATATATATATATACAGGCATACCTCAGAATAAGAGTTTAATCCGTTCCTGGAGACGCCTCGCCTTCCGAAAACTCGCATTCCGAAGTTAATTTCCCCATAAGAAATAAAGGGAAATGAATTAATCCGTTCCTGACTACCCCAAAAACCCCACATCAAACTAAATTTTTATACCTAATTTACCTAATTCATCTAAATAAACCTACAAAACTGTGTTCCAGTTATTACTTACCTTGCTGTCGAGTGCTGTAGGCGTATGGAAGATGGTGAGGAGGGGGGAGGAGGAGAGGAGTTACTGTTTGGAAGGGGAGTCCCCTTCCATAATCACATCACATAACCCCATGCCTTGTAACACTATGGATACCACTTCTCTTTCTAAATTTTTCAAACCAGCCCCTGCTTGCCTTAAACTCTTTCTTATCTGCATCACTCGTTCCAGGGGTATTCTTTAGAAGGTCTTCGTGCAACACCCTGGCTTTCTCACAAATAATGGCCTCCGAAACACTATCACCCCCTCAACTCCTTGTCGTGTATCCAAATTAATAACAACTTTTCCACTTCTTCAAGTATTTGTGGTCTTTGTGCCGTTAATGTTCTTACTCCTTTTGCCACTTTAGCACCCATAATCTTATTTTTCTTCTTAAGTATAGTGCATATTGTTGATGTGGCTTTGTTGTACTGCCTACAAAGTTCAACAACACGTGTACCGTTCTCATGCTTCCGAATGATCTCTTGTTTCTCCTCTATTGTCATCCTCACATGAGCTTTCTGGCCTTTATCCTTACCATTGGCTTTCTTGCGACCCATGGTGAGATATATAATAACAAATTGTATAGACAAATCACCAAAATCCAACCAAAATCCAACAAAACACTGAAAATCCGCGAGAAGAATTGATGTGGGGGTAGTCACTGAGCACGAGACAATAATAAACTGAGGGGCGGCGGGGCGGAGGGGCGACGAACGCGCTAGGTCGGCTGTACGCGTATCAACAAACTCGCGTCCAAACTCGCCTCCCGAAGTAACCCTCGCCTTCTGAGACAAATTTTTGGAGTAAATACACCTCGCCTTCCGAAAACCTCGCATACAGGGACAATCGCATTCCGAGGTACCACTGTATATATATATATATATATATATATATATATATATATATATATATATATATATATATATATATATATATATATATATATATATATATATATATAGTGTGACGATAATCTCTTTCAAGAGAGATTGAGCCTGCTCTTCCCTATATCATTTACGTCATTTTACAAGTACAAGATACTATATTGAAGATACGTCCACCAGTATCACAAACGTTTTGCCCAGGAAGCAAAGCGTACCTTGCACCACCCGACACGCCGGCTCCGCCCGTCGTCAACGAGCAAACTACCCATTCTCCGCCTGCCTGCTCCTGATTGGCTGGTGTATCGCCGACCGCACCTGCACTCACACCCTCTACCTGAGTCAACGTCTGGGCCAGCTCACGCCATACTCTTCAGAATATCTCTGTGCTCTTAGAAGTTGACATCTCTCTCTGGTAGACTAAGCCCTGGCTGTCGTGTACTAAGGGAGGTATTCTCAGCACCTGATTCTTATTATTATTGTCTTGCACTTTATTTTGTTTTAGAGTAAATTTCACATCCATTAATTATTCATGTTGTTTTGTTTGTTGACTTGTTTTGAATTTTACGTAAGCCAAGGGATTGTTTTTGTTCATATCTTGTTTTCTAAAGTAATTTAAATTTCATTGTTTATATTCTGTGTTTTGTGTGTCTTCCCATTACCTTACCACAGACAAACAGGCAAGCAGTCTCTTTTTTTTTCTGTAAGTGTGACAAGGCATTGCCACCTGCCATTGGAGGACTGCCGAACATCAACACTCCAACACTTTAACGTCACAATATATATATATATATATATATATATATATATATATATATATATATATATATATATATATATGTCGTACCTAATAGCCAGAACGCACTTCTCAGCCTACTATTCAAGGCCCGATTTGCCTAATAAGCCAAGTTTTCATGAATTAATGTTTTTTCGTCTACCTAACCTACCTAACCTAACCTAACCTAGCTTTTTTTGGCTACCTAACCTAACCTTACCTATAAATATAGGTTAGGTTAGGTTAGGTAGGGTTGGTTAGGTTCGGTCATATATCCACGTTAATATTAATTCCCATAACAAAAAATTGACCTCATACATAATGAAATGGGTAGCTTTATCATTTCATAAGAAAAAAATTAGAGAAAATATATTAATTCAGGAAAACTTGGCTTATTAGGCAAATCGGGCTTTGCATAGTAGGCTCAGAAGTGCGTTCTGGCTACTAGGTACGACATATATATATATATATATATATATATATATATATATATATATATATATATATATATATATATATATATATATATATATATATATATATATATATATGTATATATATATATATATGTCGTACCTAGTAGCCAGAACGCACTTCTCAGTGCGTTCAGTGCGGTACGACATATATATATATATATATATATATATATATATATATATATATATATATATATATATATATATATATATATATGTATATATATATATATATGTCGTACCTAGTAGCCAGAACGCACTTCTCAGCCTACTATGCAAGGCCCGATTTGCCTAATAAGCCAAGTTTTCCTGAATTAATATATTTTCTCTAATTTTTTTCTAATGAAATGATAAAGCTACCCATTTCATTATGTTTGAGGTCAATTTTTTTTTATTGGTGTTAAAATTAACGTAGATATATGACCGAACCTAACCAACCCTACCTAACCTATCTTTATTGGTTAGGTTAGGTTAGGTAGCCGAAAAAGTTAGGTTAGGTTAGGTAGGTTAGGTAGTCGAAAAAGAATTCATGAAAACTTGGCTTATTAGGCAAATCGGGCGTTGCATAGTAGGCTGAGAAGTGCGTTCTCGCTACTAGGTACGACATATATATATATATATATATATATATATATATATATATATATATATATATATATATATATATATATATATATATATTTTTTTTTTTTTTTTTTTTTTTTAATATGAGAAGGGAGTACCACCTCTGGCTGGAAGAAGGGGGACCCATAGCCTCGGAGGAAACCACACATAACGCATTGGAGGGAATGTAGGTCCCCTCCAATACAGTTTCTGTGTGCTTTTCTCCTACCACCCCCTTCCCTTTTTTTTTTTTCCTTTATTGTGTATTTAAAGGTATATTTAAAGGTGTATTTAAAGGTGTATTTAAAGGTATATAAAGGTATATATATATGTATATATATATATATATATATATATATATATATATATATATATATATATATATATATATACATATATATATATATATATATATATATATATATATATATATATATATATATATATATATATATATATATATATATATATAGGTTATGGATCTCTTGAAAAACACAACAATGGGAAACATTGATGAATGTCACAGACGGGTTCGATCATTGTTGCAAGTCAAACACTTCTTCGAATTCCTCTGAAGTTGGACTAGTGCCCAAGACGCAACAGGCATTTCCTCTCTGAATCGCAACACTGAGGCGCTGGAACAAGAAACTTTTTGCTCTCTGGTCTTTTGTAGCGCTGATCAATTTGTCCCCCAATTCCTTCAGGAACTTCAATGCACATTTTCCCCACGAACCGAGGGTCTCCGAGCCGATCGGAACAAAGCTGTAGCAGTGTGCTAGACCTCTGTATTTAATAATTTTCTGCGATTCCCTGAAAGAAGCAGCACCACCGCTTTCACGTGTGCTGTAGTGGAGGTAGGTACTGGCCAGTGTGGCAGCGCACGTGTAGTTCCATACCACTTGCTTACCATCCTTCCAAGGTAGCAAGGTGACCCCATCATGGCGCTTCTGAGGGTCGTTAGGTCTGGATAAGTGTGGTTCTTTTTGTGCCGGGCAGCGGGCTGTGGCGAGGCTCCTCTTGATGATGTCGTTGACTTCTTCATGTCTTGCAATTTTACCCTGTGATTTACTACATACCAGACCATGACGACCATATTGGTCTGCCATCGCAGTTCCGCAGATGCACCTATGTTCGGTGAGGATGGGGGCGGCAAGGCGAAGGGCAACTCCAATGCGGAGAGCATCATGACTGAGGCGAGTTCCCAGGGCTGCATTGGGCACAGCAAATAAAAAATCCCCGGCGTGGGGTGCTGTTACCGCTAGGAGGCGGGCTTTGTTTTCAGCATCAGCGTTGTCAATCATTGCTGTGACAGTCTTTTCCATTATGGGGCTATCCCAGTGGGCCTGCTTGTGGTCTTTTGGGACTTGTGGTCGGGGTTGAGAGTGTGCAATGGTGTCCCATTGTCTGGCTGCTTCGATGAACGTTTGATCATGAGTTCCCGCTGTCTCTCTCATACGCTCTGGTAGGATCTGCCCTACCAATTCGTTGGCTGCTGTACATGAGGATAAGAATGCTGGAAGTGCTACCTCAGTTGCCTTTCGTATGCCTATCCCTCCAAATCTCACTGGTAGTGTTGCTTGGTCCCACTGACTGTCATCTAAATCTAGGTTGAGCGCCTTCCTGAATATTGACCTAAGGAGCTCATCATATTGATTTAGAAGTGGGTTGCCAAAAGTTGGTGCACACCTTAAGAAGTATGTTAGCCTGGGCAAGGTAAGGCACTTTGTGAGAAGGTAGAGGGCATCATGGGAGTCCAAGTCCCCAATTCTCTCTTCCATCCTCTTTAGGTCTCTAAACTTTTCGTCAAGGACTGCAGCAATGGCATTGTGGCCCAGAGGTGCTCCGAGTAGTGTGCTGCCGGTAGGTTTAACGACTGAGGCTTCTGGTAAAACTGATTTCACTGCTCTAATGATTACTTCACTGGATGCATATATATATATATATATATATATATATATATATATATATATATATATATATATATATATATATATATATATATATATATATATATATATACATATATATATATACATATATATATATATATATATATATATATATATATATATATATATATATATATATATATATATATATATATATATATATATATATATATGTCGTACCTAGTAGCCAGAACGCACTTCTCAACCTACTATGCAAGGCCCGATTTGCCTAATAAGCCAAGCTTTCATGAATTAATTGTTTTTCGACTACCTAACCTAACTTTTTCGGCTACCTAACCTAACCTAACCAATAAAGATAGGTTAGGTTAGGTTAGGTAGGGTTGGTTAGGTTCGGTTATATCTACGTTAATTTTAACACCAATAAAAAAAAATTGACCTCAAACATAATGAAATGGGTAGCTTTATCATTTCATAAGAAAAAAATTAGAGAAAATATATTAATTCAGGAAAACTTGGCTTATTAGGCAAATCGGGCCTTGCATAGTAGGCTGAGAAGTGCGTTCTGGCTTCTAGGTACGACATATATATATATACATATATATATATATATATATATATATATATATATATATATATATATATATATATATATATATATATATATATATAATATTTATATATTTATATACTAAATATATATTTATATATTATATATATATATATATAATATATATATATATATATATATATATATATATATATATATATATATATATATATATATATATATATATATATATATATATATATATATATATATTGCTGGTGTTGACTTCTTGATGTGTAGTGCCTCGCAAACGTCAAGCCGCCTGCTATCGCTGTATCTATCGATGATTTCTGTGTTGTTTACTAGGATTTCTCTGGCGATGGTTTGGTTGTGGGAAGAGATTATATGTTCCTTAATGGAGCCCTGTTGCTTATGCATCGTTAAACGCCTAGAAAGAGATGTTGTTGTCTTGCCTATATACTGGGTTTTTTTGAGCTTACAGTCCCCAAGTGGGCATTTGAAGGCATAGACGACGTTAGTCTCTTTTAAAGCGTTCTGTTTTGTGTCTGGAGAGTTTCTCATGAGTAGGCTGGCCGTTTTTCTGGTTTTATAGTAAATCGTCAGTTGTATCCTCTGATTTTTGTCTGTAGTGATAACGTTTCTATTAACAATATCTTTCAGGACCCTTTCCTCCGTTTTATGGGCTGTGGAAAAGAAGTTCCTGTAAAATAGTCTAATAGGGGGTATAGGTGTTGTGTTAGTTGTCTCTTCAGAGGTTGCATGGCTTTTCACTTTCCTTCTTATGATGTCTTCGACGAAACCATTGGAGAAGCCGTTATTGACTAGGACCTGCCTTACCCTACAGAGTTCTTCGTCGACTTGCTTCCATTCTGAGCTGTGGCTGAGAGCACGGTCGACATATGCGTTAACAACACTCCTCTTGTACCTGTCTGGGCAGTCGCTGTTGGCATTTAGGCACATTCCTATGTTTGTTTCCTTAGTGTAGACTGCAGTGTGGAAACCTCCGCCCTTTTCCATGACTGTTACATCTAGAAAGGGCAGCTTCCCATCCTTTTCCATCTCGTAAGTGAAACGCAGCACGGAACTCTGCTCAAATGCCTCCTTCAGCTCCTGCAGATGTCTGATATCAGGTACCTGTGTAAAAATGTTGTCAACATACCTGCAGTATATGGCCGGTTTCAAGTTCATGTCGACTAAGACTTTTTGCTCGATGGTACCCATGTAGAAGTTTGCAAACAGGACACCTAGGGGAGAACCCATGGCGACCCCATCTACTTGCTTATACATGTGCCCATCCGGGCTCAAGAAGGGTGCCTCTTTAGTACAAGCTTGGAGTAGTTTCCTCAGAATATTTTCTGGTATGTCAAGAGGAGTACAGGCTGGATCACGATACACTCTGTCGGCTATCAATCCGATTGTCTTGTCCACAGGTACGTTGGTAAACAGCGATTCTACGTCCAACGAGGCTCTTATCCCTGTGGCCCGTGTGCCCCGCAGTAAGTCAACAAATTCCTTTGGAGACTTCAGGCTGAAGGCGCAAGGAACATAAGGAGTCAGCAGGCCGTTGAGTCGCTTCGCCAGTCTGTACGTGGGTGTGGGTATCTGGCTAATGATTGGCCGAAGTGGGTTTCCAGGCTTGTGCGTCTTGACATTTCCAATATAGAAGCATCAAGAAATATGGACCAATAGGCTTTCTACAGACACTTCTATTCAATATCCATTGTTTCGTGTTCTGTCTTGTGTTGATGAAATTAATACCCTATTAATACTCTTGTTCTGTCTTGTGTTGATGAAATTAATACCCTATTAATACCACACTTTGTTCTGTCTTGTGTTAATGCCACATCACCCCTTCCACCTCACTCAAATGTAGATATATAAATATATATATATATATATATATATATATATATATATATATATATATATATATATATATATATATACATATATATATATATATATATATATTGTGACGATAATCTCCTTCAAGAGATTGAGCCTGCTCTTCCCTCCACAATTACGTCGTAACAAACTATATAAAACTACTAGGGAAGAAATGTCCAACAACGACAACAACATCTCCAAGGTTTGCCAGAGCGCAAAACGTTGCAGCCAGAGACACCTGTTCAGACTCAAACCGCCAAACTACCTGTTGATCGCTACCGGCTCCGCTGATTGGTCGCCGGCCGGGCTGCAACTGCACTCCACCCCCCCATACTACTTGATGTCTGGGGTCGCCACGACCTCAGACCTCAGAATATTTAGTGCTTTCGCAGTTATCACTCCTCCCGGCTAGACGTTAGCGTGTACTGAGAGAGGTGGTAGCTTAAAGCCAATATTCCAGCACCTCCCTTTAATTTTGTGTTGCACTTCTTGTTATTTTATCTTAACGTAACTTTTCATTGTGTCATTTAATTATTCTTATTATTTTGATTGATTGATTTTATTATAAGAATTTGTTTGTCCATTTTTTCATGTTTTGATTTATTTAACGTAATTAAAATTTCATTGTTAAAATTTACTTGTGTTTTGTGTGTCTTCTCCTTACCTTACCACAGACGAAGTTCCAGTTTTCTATTTTTTTTTTATAACTATGTGACGAGGCCATACCCCTAGCCTTAAAAAGCCGAACACCAACGCGTTACCGTCACATATATATATATATATATATATATATATATATATATATATATATATATATATATATATATATATATATATATATATATATTTATATATATATATATATATATATATATATATATATATATATATATATATGTATATATATATATATATATATATATTTATATATATATATATATATATATATATATATATATATATATATATATATATGTCGTACCTAGTAGCCAGAACGCACTTCTCAGCCTACTATGCAAGGCCCGATTTGCCTAATAAGCCAAGTTTTCATGAATTAATTGTTTTTCGACTACCTAACCTACCTAACCTAACCTAACCTAACTTTTTCGGGTACCTAACCAAACCTAACCTATAAAGATAGGTTAGGTTAGATTAGGTAGGGTTGGTTAGGTTCGGTCATATATCTACGTTAATTTTAACTCCAATAAAAAAAAATTGACCTCATACATAATGAAATGGGTAGCTTTATCATTTCAGAAGAAAAAAATTAGAGAAAATACATTAATTCAGGAAAACTTGGCTTATTAGGCAAATCGGGCCTTGCATAGTAGGCCAAAAAGTGCGTTCTGGCTACTAGGTACGACATATATATATATATATATATATATATATATATATATATATATATATATATATATATATATATATATATAAATATATATATATATATATATATATATATATATATATATATATATATATATATATATATATATATATATATATATACATATATAAGTATATTTTGGTAGCAGTCTTTCCTGTAGACATATATTATTAAATACGACCGAAAAAGTAAGATTAATAATTCTAACACGAATTTTCTCAATATTTCTTATGTTTCTTTTCACTGTCGATGGTAATTGAAAAATCAATTCTCCAAATTTCATTTTTATTTCTAGTCTGACGCGACACTTGAACGTGTTTCGTAATAACTTATTACATTTTCAAAGACTTTAGTTTACACACACACAACTATAACCTGCAAACACTAAACAGAGTTTAAATAGCTTTCATTTTATACCTGCATTTGGGTGAGGTGATATGTTACAACAGTTTTGGATGAGGTGAAAACAAACTTTCAACACAAGACAGAACACGAAACAATGGGTATAATATTGGGTAAGTTAAAGGGAAGAATGGAAGTAACTGCAAAGGGCCTATTGGCCCATATTTCTTGATGCTTCTATATTGGTGCGGAGTCTTGAAGTGGGTAGAATATAGTTGTGCATTAATTGGTTGTGGATTGCTGGTGTTGACTTCTTAATGTGTAGTGCCTCGCAGATATCAAGCCGCCTGCTATCGCTGATTCTATCGATGATTTCCATGTTTTTTGTTAAGACTTCTCTGGTGATGGTCTGGTTGTGGGAAGAGATTATATGTTCCTTAATGGAGCCCTGTTGCTTATGCATCGTTAATCGCCTGGAAAGAGGTGTTGTTGTCTTGCCTATATACTGACTTCTTTGAGGCTTACAGTCCCCAAGTGGGCATTTGAAGGCATAGACGACATTGGTCTCTTTTAAAGTGTTCTGCTTTGTGTCTGGAGTTTCTCATGAGTAGGTTGGCCGTTTTCTTGGTTTTATAGTAAATCGTTAATTGTATCTTCTAATTTTTGTCTGTAGGGATAACGTTTCTATTAACAATATCATTCAGGACCCTTTCCTCCGTTTTATGAGCTGTGGAAAAGAAAATCCTGTAAAATAGTCTAATAGGGGGTACAGGTGTTGTGTTAGTTGTCTCTTCAGAGTTTGCATGGCGTTTCACCTTCCTTTTTATGATGTCTTCAACGAAACCATTGGAGAAGCTGTTGTTGACTAGGACCTGCCATACCCTATAGAGTTCTTCATCGACTTGCTTCCATCCTGAGCTGTGGCTGAGAGCACGGTCGACACAAGCGTTAACAACACTCCTCTTGTACCTGTCTGGGCTAACAAACATAGGAATGTGCCTCAATGTCAACAGTGACTGCCATTTTCTGTATTTGATAGGCGTGTACCATCGGCACGGCCCCACTTCCTTTCTTCTGATGGCAACACTTGGTTCATCTCCATACACAGAACCGATTTCCCTTCTTGCGACTGTGTTGCTCCTTTCACTCCCACACTCTCTTGCTCCTCTGGGAAGTATGGCTTCAAACGGTTGATATGACACACCTGTATCTTGTTGAGGCGATTCGGCTTGCTGATCTCATAACTTACAGGACCCACACGCCGAATAACCGAGTATGGACCACCAAAGCGTGATTCCGTCACTCTACCTCTCCCAGGTAGCAACATCATCACTCTGGCTCCTGCCTCGAACTCCCTTGGGACAGCCTTCTTGTCATACCAGATCGACATCTTCTCTTGCGCTGTCTTCAGGTGATCAGCAGCCAGCTCCTTTGCCGTTTTCAATCGCTCATGGAATCTTTGCACATACTCTTCCACTGTCACTAATGTCTTCTCCGCCGTCATCTGCTCCTTCAGCATCAATAACAGGCTCCTTACTTCGTGCCCAGACACTAGCTGGAATGGAGAGAATCCCAGAGACTCAACTATAGCATCTCGGATCGCAAACAGGGCTGGACAGACAGCCTCATCCCATTCTGCTCACTGTTCTGCACAATACACTCTTAAGATGGTCTTCAGAGTGGAGTGGAACCTCTCAATCGCTCCCTGCGATTGAGGTCTATAAGGAGACGATCGTAATTGGGCTATTCTCCAGCTCGCAATAGCCTGCCTAAACCACCTCGACTGGAAAACACTTCCATAGTCGGACTGGATCTTCTTGGGCACACCAACCCAAGCAGAGAACCGCTGAAGGTGTCCCATGACGCATCCCGATGTCACCTTCCTCACTGGGATCGCCTCTGGAAATCTCGTCGAAGCACACATGATGGTCAATAAGTAATGATTTCCCTTTCTTGTCCTAGGTAATGGCCCCACAACGTCGATTATTAGGCGATCAAACGCCTGGCCAAACGCAGGAACTGGAACCAAAGGTGCTTTTGGGATGGCAGGGACGTTCTTCCCCGCCCTCTGGGACGGAAAACATGTCTTGCAGATTCTTCTTACATCCGCGTCCATGCCCGGCCAATAAAAATGTTCTCGAAGCCGGCCTAAGGTCTTGGTTACTCCAAAGTGACCCGCGGGATCAACTGAGTGTGCAAGCTTTAGCACCGCGCCTCTGTACTGCGCTGGCATCACCACCTGACGCCTCACTCTCAGCATATCATCACCCGCTTCTTCCCTAACCGGACTCCACTGCCTCATTAGCACTCCCTTCTCCACGAAGAAGTGAGTTGGTGACTCGACTCGGGTCCGGCGAGACCTCCTTCCGCCTCCCGTACCAACTCAGGAAACTCTTCCTTTTGCAGCTCACCTAGACGGGTGCGGTCAATACCTAGAGGACTGGTGAGAGTAACTTGGACACTCCTCTCCGACCCTTCCTCACCTGTCCTCTGGCCTCTTCTCGGAACAAACGATCGAGCCCCAGGTCACCCAGCATGTCCTCTTTGGCGTGACTGGATCCACTCACATTATCTTCCATGACGTCTCGTCCCAACGTCACCGTGCATACCGGAAATGCCACTCTCACAATTTCCGTTTCGCCACTGCTGGCGCCCGTCCCGCTGCTCTGTCCATAGGGCTCTATACACTCCTCACCCTTAATCAAATTCGGGAGAACACATCCCCCACAGGAGTCATTCCCTAGGATCACCTGAGCTTCCATCCTGGGCAGTAAAGCACAGACCCCTATCACGAGAGTCTGACAACCATAGTCAGAATTAAGAGTCACCTTATGAAGGGGCATCCTCACTTGTCCCCCCAACGTCCTTATCAGGGCCTTCCCTGTACTGGAACTTCTGTAGTCCTCGGGGAAGAGGGATTCACTAACAAGGGTGAAGTCGGATCCAGTGTCCCTCAGCATCCTCGCTGGCACAGGATCAGCTCCTGTTATCTTCACCGTCCCCTCACACACAAAGGGGTGAATCCTCTTCTCCCTCATCACCGGCATATCACCCGAGTTATCGTTGGCTTCTTCGCTTCCTATCCTCGCGAAAGCCACGTTCCCACCGTGCCTGGGGCGACTGAACTCCCTTGCAAAGTGTCCTTGTCCCCCACAGTTGTAACACCGACCACCTCTCTGGGGTGACTCTCTACCAGTCATCCTGGTAGCACCAACGGAAGAGGTTCCCTGAGTCCTCCTAGGACTCCCCGTCGTCGGTTCCCGGGAAGCAGCACTCGCTCCCGAGCTAGGTCCACTGCTCACAGCTTGGAGCTTCCTCCCCATGTCCCTTGAGCTCTTGAACTGGGTTACTTCATCGGGCACACTACTCTTGGGGGAGTTCCCACCCGTCCTCGCTCTTCCTGAACTCCTAAAGTTCCCTCCCGACCTGGGGTAAGGCGAGTGTCTGGGCGGCCCCTCCCTCCTGAGATGTAGTGCCTCCTCCAGCATGTCGGCTCGGTCCGCTGCAGCCTTCACGTTCTTAATACCTGCTTCTCTCACCCTTACGCGCAACTCAGGATGGAGCACTGACATAAACTTCTCCATCACTATCAGCCATTTGATATCATCCGCTGACTCCGCTTCCTCCGCCTTCAACCATCGTAGGAATTTCTGTTCCATATCCCTGGCGGTCTCGGCGTAAGACTTTCCCGACGCTCTCGTACACTCTCTGAACCGCTTCCGGTACATCTCCGGAGTCAGCCGGAATGAGTGGAGCACCGCATTCTTAATCTCGCCGTAACTAGTACACTCCTCTAGGTCCAGCATGTTGTAGGCTTCCCGGGCCTCACCGGTCAATCTGCCCTGGACCAGAGCAGCCCAATCATCTTCCGGCCACTCCTTCAGAGTCACTATCTGTTCGAAGTGTTCGAAGAACGCCTCAGCCTCTTGTGGTTCAAACGTAGGTAAGTCACGTTCCCTTACCTTGAAGTCATCCCGCCGTGCAGGTAGTGAGGGCAACCCACGCTCAACGCAACGCAATTCGACTTCTTTCTTTGCCTTTATCTCCTCCAGTCGCAGTTGTCTCTCTCCTTCTCGCCGCAGCCGAGCTTCACGTTCCTCTCACTGCAGCCGTGCTTCTCGCTCACGCTCCTCTCGCTGCAGCTCAGCTGCACGCTCCTCTCGCTGCAGCTCAGCTGCACGCTCCTCTCGCTGCAGCGATGCTTCTCGCTCACGCTCCTCTCGCTGCAGCTCAACTGCACGTTCCTCTCGCTGCAGCCGCGCTTCTCGCTCACGCTCCTCTCGCTGCATTTGCGCTTCTCTTTCCTCTCGTCGCATCTTAGCTTCCAGTTGCATCTTCATTATTTCCAGTTGCAGGCTTCTCTTACTACAGCTGGACCTTCCACTGCTCCCATGTTCACTGTGAATTCTCCCCTCACTGGTAGGCGCTTGGGGTGGCTCTAGTCGGGACGGTTCACCTTGGGATGGTTCACCTGTTTTGTACTTGGGTTCTTTTATAAAAAAAAACTGCGATCCGTGTTGATCGACTCACACGGAGGCTCCATTGTTCCATTAACGTAACGTCGTTATCTATCTGTCCGGAAGTACCGGCACTTGATTGACTCGTGGGAAGAGTAACATCATTTTAGAATAACGTAAACGTGTTGCCTAATTACCGTTATTAGCCACCTGAATTGGTCTGAGTATGGAAGGCTCAGACGGAATTCATACCTTAATGTAAATTGCTGACCCAATGTGAAAGGTTGCCTATTTAATTGATTAATTATTGATCTTGAGGATAGTAATTAATTGTTCTAAGTAATCACGAGTGATTACCGTTTTCTTTGCACTTTGGACATTGTAAATCAGAGTTAACTATCGTTGAGTGATAGTAACCGATAACGTAAATTAACGTAACTAGTAAAGAGATTAATCAGCTGTCTGGAAGTACAGGGATTAATAGGATTTACTCACTGAATATTCGACGGGTAGCGTATTTGTGTAATTTCCGCGTTACTAGTGACAGTTGTAAGATTTATAAAGTTAACATAAATGTTACTTTGTTATTAACGTAAATCAAATTGTTATTGATTGTTCATCGTCCGTGGGACGGAGTGTTAACGTAAAGATTAATTGTGGAAGGGTTGCTGGAGTTGCCAGTGAACCCATTAGTCATTGATGTGTCATTGACAGGCTACTGATTTGATTGCATTGCAACCGCTATTGCAGGTGTAGGCTGCAAGGAGCGTAGGGAACAGTTAGGAGGTTACTAGAGACGTGTCTCAGAACCTACTGTGTCATAGTTGCCAGTGTGATTATAGATCTATCATATTTGCTAGTTTGATTCCTCTGTGTTCACGCCGTATGTTCAAGTTAGTTTATTATGCAGTCCGAGGGGCTGTTGTCTAGCTGTCATTGAAAGTGTCACAGGAAGGATTTCGATTAACGTCATTGATATTTCTTTTGTTCTTGTTGTAGTAGTTAGTATTTTATTGAATAAACTAAGTTGTTATGTTGAACACTGTCTTTTCGTTACACCCCACACATTTATATTGCCCTGCAAGTGTACTGTCACACTCGACTATTAAATTGAGACTGATTCATGGGTTTTGGACTGAATATATGGCACCACACAACAATAAATTATTGTTGTGAGAGCGTAAGACCTACTCGTTAGATTCGCTTCGGCGATTGGCGAAGGTCGACGGACTAAGTGGAGGGGATTTCAACTTTTTGGGGGTCTCAGCGTTTGCTCGCGCCTAGTCAATTGTTCATAAAGGGTCCCAGAGTGAGGAATTTTCAGAGTTCAATTCCTCATTATTTGTCATCCATTTTTTCAAACTCTCACAGCATGCCGGCTTTTGGTTAGTGCACGATAAATGGTAATTTAGAGAATGATGTAATAGCAACTGGTTATGTAAGATATGAACTGTAAAACGTGTTAAGTTGCTTACCATGTTGGCAGGTGGGACCACTGTAGCCTGGAGCACAGACACAAGAGCCAGTCACAGCATGACATATGCCACCATTTTGACAGTCAGGGCACCAAGACTGGCACTGGGGTCCATAACGGTCACTCTCACACTCTGTAACAACACACCATAGACCTTAAGGTACACAGTCACCATACTGGGGTCCATAACGACCAGTCTCACACACTGTAACAACACACCATAGACCTTAAGGTATACAGTCACCACACTGCGGTCCATAACGACCAGTCTCACACACTAACAACACAACATAGACCTTAAGGTATACAGTCACCACACTGCGGTCCATAACGACCAGTCTCACACACTAACAACACAACATAGACCTTATGAAAGTCATTTAAGAGTTCTAAATGATCAAATATAAATAAACAACAGCATTGTGACTATTGTTAATTTTCTTTAGAATATTTTCCATTCTGCATAAATACCTTCTACCATCTGGAGGGTGAAGAAACACCAAATCACTTAAATCTTTCCATTTTATTGATCGACGTTTCGTCAGCAATGTGACATCTTAATTAAACGAAAATTCTGGACGTTTTCGTGTTTGACACATTATCGAGGAAATACAGGCAGATGACATAACAGTTTGGGATTGTATGCCCAACTACACCAGACCAGACAAAGATCCATAAGCTGATATATCGATTAATGGAGGTGACATGAAGGTGAGATGATTCAGTGGATATTAAGTAGGTATTCCTTTATTCTTGGAATGTACTACACACTCACTTATTGTTTACATCTTTTTATATCTATTATCTATCTTACCAATTATAAAGTTATCTAATTTATAAAGTTCTAGTTCAATATTTTTTTATGAATGAAGATTCAACAATTATTTTTATTGAATCTTATTGAAGAAATATTACTGAATCTTCATTTATAAAAAACAGTGAATTAAATAATATTAATGCAAGTCAAGGATTATATAAATTAGATAACTTTATAACTGGTAAGATTATAACTAATTATAATCTTGATTGAATTGTCAAATCATCCTATCCGAGTCTTTATTATGGTTTAAGTATCATTGATACGGTGAGCATATGCATGAGAGTGCAAGGACTAAGAGTGAGGGTAACCCTCCTCCCAACTCCCCCTTCCCCTGGAAGAGTTGGCGGCATATCGGTGTGGTGCTAGGGAATATTCAAGCCAGGACATCTGCCCTCTTAATATCATTTCCCCGGCTTACTGGCATGTGGACAGCATTAAAAACGAATCTAGACAAGTAAAAGGGGTCGCCTATATCCACTACTGTAGGCTGGTGGTAGCGTATATAGAGAATAAGATGTCTAAGTGGTGTCAACGTTCAAGCGGAAGCGTTAGAAATGCAACCTTAGCGTTATAAAGAGAGATACTCGGTTATAAATTATGTCAAAATGAATTCACTCCGTTATACTAGCAGAAGCATATCAATGCACCCTACACCCCTGATAACACATTAAAAATTAACTTATAATAGCACTATTAAGGTACACTTGTGACAACTCTTAAAAGTGCATTCCTCAAAGAGTTTCTGATATCTGTGGAAGGGGACTTCTGACAGTATTATTAGAGCACATTCCTGAGAGTACTATCAAAGAGCACCTTGTAAGACACTCGCCTACTACAGTAGACAACCATCTTAGCAACATACACCACAGGGTAAACAACCATCTTAGCAACATACATCATAGAGTAGACAACCATCTTAGCAACATACATCATAGAGTAGACAACCATCTTAGCAACATACACCACAGTAAACAACCATCTTAGCAACATACACCACAGTAGACAACCATCTTAGCAACATACACCACAGTAGACAACCATCTTAGCAACATACACCACAGTAGACAACCATCTTAGCAACATACACCACAGGGTAAACAACCATCTTATTAACATACACCATAGTAAACACCTATCTTAGCAACATATACCACAGTAGACAACCATCTTACTAACATACACCACAGAGTAGACAACCATCTTAGCAACATGCAACACAGTAGACAAAAACGCAACTTGAAAAATACTGCAGACATAAAAACTTACCTCGAACAATTAGATGTAAATAAGCACCATTATTTTCAACGTTAGACTTGGCATTCTTAAAGATTTTCGATGCTATTCTGTACCATAACGCATCAATTGTGCCACCATTACCAAGGATGTATATTCCAGCGTCTCCGAGTGTGACCGGGTCAAAGGTCAGGGGAAGAGAAACATTAGCAGTGGCCCAAGCCTCATACACCCATTCATCTGGAAGTCTGCGGATGAACACTCCAAAGGGAAGACCTTTGGACTTGGTGATGGGAACACTCAAGTGGTCTCCAAGACTGGCGCGAATGGTGCTTGTGACAGACACGTATAACTCTGTGAAGGTAAAACAATGTCATCATTAATCATTACTGGTTATTGTCTAATACGTTGGTGTAAACAAAGACGGTTGAGAGTAGGGTCTGGGCTGGCGTAAACAAAGAAGGTTTATGTAGAGCTTGGGGTGGTATAGCGTAAGAAGGTTGAGGGTATAGCTTTGGCTGGTGTTAACAAAGAAGATTAAAGGTAGTGTAGTTTAGTGTGAGGGTAGGGGTCGGGCTGGTGTAAACTAAGAAGGTTGAGAGTAGGTCCTGGGCTGGTGTAAACTAAGAAGGTTGAGAGTAGGTCCTGGGCTGGTGTAAACTAAGAAGGTTGAGAGTAGGTCCTGGGCTGGTGTAAACTAAGAAGGTTGAGAGTAGAGTCTGGACTGGTGTAACCTAAGAAGGTTAAGAATAGAGCTTGGGCTGGTGTAAATCAGACTTTCACTGCCCAAGACACCTTCCTTCTCTCAAACACTACACTGTACTTGCACATATTTATAAAGACATCATTTCAATCTAATAAAACAATTTGTTTGTATAAAGGAATGATACGTATATATAAAGGACTTTAGCATCTTATATGGACAAAGGGAAGAGAAAAGTTATATTTTTCTAATTTATATATTATTGGAGGATGCTGAAGCTTAATGTATAGCAAAACAAATAAACTTATGGAGGCCGACTAAATTCATGTAGAGATCATCATATAAAAAAGTTCCCAAATAGCAAGAAATAAAAGATAACGTGATATATGGGCCAAGACTCACGGTCTGGGACTTGCACAACGGCCAGAACATCTGTAGCAGAACTCCTTCCCAGGCATCTTACAGCTCGCACATTGTCTTTTCTTGGTGACTTCTGGTAAATAGCCCATCTTCCTGAATATAAATGATAATAAAAATGAATGAATACGAGTCGCTTAACTTATGTTGTGGAAGATGCCACTTGTTATGTCCTTTCCAGTAATAAAATACATTCCTCTTAACAAGTGTTACACTCCATAATGTTTATGAAGACGGCACTTTCTCTACGAGAAGGGCCTAACATCCATGCATTAATAATAATGATGCGCCATCCTCTTCAACGTTATGGAGGATTAATAAATAATGTAAACTAATTCGTTTTGTTGGGAAGAGGAAGCTGATACGATACAGGTAATTACGACCCCGGTAATTACTTGGTTCTCACAGATAAATTTACATATTATGTTTTGTTTTGTTTTGCATAAATATTATATTATCTTGTAGGATAGTACATTATTGTAATATAATTCCTTATAGTATACGTGATCATATGCTTGCCGTGAAATGGACGTGTCCAGTTCTTGTGTGAGGAGGACAAGTCTTGGTCGGTTGGTTGTGTTGCCAGTTTGTTTCATAATTCAGAAATATTATTTCTTTTTACGAATGTTTATGATTTTTAGTTATGAGTCTAGAATGTAACCAATACTATGGTGGAGTGAGTATGTCTGTTTGGGAAGTGGTTACTTCCGTATGAAGTGTGTTAGTTAAGAGTTATGTCAAGTGTTGGTAACTCTGGGTGAGTGGGTGAGGGAGTTTGAAGGTGAGAGGCGTAATGTGGCTCAGTAGCATTTAGGGGAGACTGGTCGTAACATCTCTTGTCAGTTAAATATTGTATGGTTGTGTTCTTAGCTTTATTGTGTTTAATCAGAGTGGCACACTAATAATTATTTAACTCCAATAAACCCAATTTCCTATTTTATATACACACATTATATATATATATATATATATATATATGAATGAAAACTCACACCCCAGAAGTGACTCGAACCCATACTCCCAGAAGCAACGCAACTGGTAACTACAGGGCGCCTTAATCCGTGATGGTCAAGCGGATTAAGGCGCCCTGTAGTTACCAGTTGCGTTGCTTCTGGGAGTATGGGTTCGAGTCACTTCTGGGGTGTGAGTTTTCATTCGCATATAGTCCTGGGGACCATTCAGGCTTGTTCGCATTTGTGTTCCTCACGTGTGCCCCAAAGAATGAGGTGATTTGGTGAAATGCTATGCCCAAGATTACCATCCGAGTTGCCGTCGGGGAAGTGGCTCAAATAGCCTCGGCTATCACTTCCTTTTGACGGCCGTGATGGTCAAGCGGATTAAGGCGCCCTGTAGTTACCAGTTGCGTTGCTTCTGGGAGTATGGGTTCGAGTCACTTCTGGGGTGTGAGTTTTCATTCGCATATAGTCCTGGGGACCATTCAGGCTTGTTCGCATTTGTGTTCCTCACGTGTGCCCCAAAGAATGAGGTGATTTGGTGAAATGCTATGCCCAAGATTACCATCCGAGTTGCCGTCGGGGAAGTGGCTCAAATAGCCTCGGCTATCACTTCCTTTTGACGGCCGTGATGGTCAAGCGGATTAAGGCGCCCTGTAGTTACCAGTTGCGTTGCTTCTGGGAGTATGGGTTCGAGTCACTTCTGGGGTGTGAGTTTTCATTCGCATATAGTCCTGGGGACCATTCAGGCTTGTTCGCATATATATATATATATATATATATATATATATATATATATATATATATATATATATATATATATATATATATATATATATATATATATATATATATATATATATATATATATATGTCGTACCTAATAGCCAGAACGCACTTCTCAGCCTACTATTCAAGGCCCGATTTGCCTAATAAGCCAAGTTTTCATGAATTAATGTTTTTTCGTCTACCTAACCTACCTAACCTAACCTAACCTAGCTTTTTTTGGCTACCTAACCTAACCTTACCTATAAATATAGGTTAGGTTAGGTTAGGTAGGGTTGGTTAGGTTCGGTCATATATCTACGTTAATTTTAACTCCAATAACATAAAATTGACCTCATACATAGAGAAAAGGGTTGCTTTATCATTTCATAAGAAAAAAAATATAGTAAATATATTAATTCAGGAAAACTTGGCTTATTAGGCAAATCGGGCCTTGAATAGTAGGCTGAGAAGTGAGTTCTGGCTACTAGGTACGACATATATATATATATATATATGTCGTACCTAGTAGCCAGAACTCACTTCTCAGCCTACTATTCAAGGCCCGATTTGCCTAAT